>NC_088392.1:69767500-70067500 GCF_037993035.2 Macaca fascicularis | reverse complement strand
AAACAACATGATTTCAGATTTTCATTTTCCTTTTGTCATATTTACTTATGATTATTTTGTTATTATTTCTGTGTCCATTGTAAAACATTACATCCAGTCTTTAGATAAATAATCCATATAGAGTGGGAGTGATATGAAGTGGGTATCGAGTCTGGTAATCACTTCTTCGATATAGGGCTAGGACAATATTGGATATAGGTACCTGCAAGTTTATTCTACATATGGCATTTGAATTTATTTTTTCCACAAATCCCCATTTAGGAAATTGCATACGTGTGCGAATGTGTGTGTGTGTGTGAGAGAGAGAGAAAGTTTCAAAAGGACCAGGGTATATTTATGCATGATAAGTCACATAACCTGGGTATCAGTAATTTTCTCCTTCAGAAATAATTCCAAAGAAGATGTCCATCAAGAAACACCACAAAAACAGTATTAGGCATAAGGTTTTAGAAGAAGTGGCCTTCATTTACATCCCAGTTTGGGTCTTAGTAGTCATCTTTCCCTGCAAATACTGACTCCATTCTTACATCTACGTATCTTGTGTACCATCTATCTAGATATAGCCTGTGCCATATTTTCTTTAAGCTAGAATTTTATATCTCACAGCCTCATATACTCGTTTTTAAGCATTCTCATGCCTCATTCAGTTACTCACATACCTTGGCAAATGTCTGTAAACATCCCATCTTCATTCTAGATCCTTGGAATAGGCCTGACGAACCACAAACTTAAAGAGCACATTATTGACTTCTGTATGTACTGCAGATTCTTTATAAGGTTACCAACCTCAAGGGACATGAAATCCAGTGGCAGAGGCAAAATAATGATGATTAACTGATAAAGAACAAGAATGAGAATGTGTGGGGCATATCATAAGTGCTACAGGAATTTTGAAAACGGAAAGGTTTCTGAGAATTCTAATAGTCAGCGAAGGATTCTCTTGAAGACTTACACTGTATGTAAATAGGCAGAAAAGGGAGTATGTTCGAGGCAAAGAAATACATTTAGGAGGCCGTGGCCTATAGTGTAGTGGGTCTGATGGTTTTAACTTCAAGTCTAAAATATATCCTTTCATGTGTAGTTTTTGAAAAGTTAATGAATATTTCTTAGCCAATAGTATTCTTACCTCTAGAATTAAGATGAAATACCTGCAGTGCTTGGCAACGGTAAGCAATCAATACAAATTTATTGTCTCCTTTTTCCAAAAAAAATATGAATAGAAGTACAGTCGAAATTAGAAACATTTGTTATTTTATGAATTTGGGGTAAGAAATATGTTTGTTTAGAGTTCATTGCAATCATGAATCCCATACATGTAACAGGTAACACAGTAACAAAACTGAGAGCTTTTTAAATTCTAAACGCCTTAGACATTTATATTCAAATGAAATAACAATGGCAGGATAGCATTTCTTGCCCCTTTGCTCCTTGTTACTCATGGCATCCTCATTACTTATGGGGAGGAGACTTGTTGGCATAATAAAATTATCAAACTCTTGCTGTGAAAAGCAATTGATCTTAAAAAGTAGATACTCCATTCAGAAAATTGTGACAATTCATAGTATACAGAAATTGGCAGGAAAGTCAGACAAACTGCCGGGAAGAAAGACAAAAAAGAAAGAAGGGAGAAAATTCACAGTGAAAAGATCTCAGACTGACGAGAAGGTCATCTGAAAGGTGAATGAAGAATGCCTGCCCCCACCTGAGACTCAGAATATATTCCTAGCTGCCTAGTGTAACATTGGGTCTCCAGTGGTGGACAATTGAATTTGTGACCTTTCCAACTGTTACTGAGATTAAAGGCAGGGTTTCCTGAAAACCCAGCTGAAGGTTAAATGGAAGTCATATGGATTACCCAATTTGGGATTCCAGTGCTACTGCTGGCCCTCTCCACCCTCCCATCTCCCAGTCACAGCATCAGTGATTTCTGCCTTTTAAGGATGAAAACAACAACAACAAAAACTACACTGTCAAAAGATCAATGCTTAAACAAAACCTGTGTAGAAAATGAACACTAAGTTTCAGCTGGGCAATATGGCTTTCACAGGACTTAGAGTGTGGCTCCTTTAGCCTAGTGTATCTTTCTCTGTTGCCTCAACATGGCAATTTTGTCATGCTTTGCATCTGAGAGTTTCCACTGATTTCCCACATTTCGCAGGGATAAATGCCCAGTAGTACAATTCTTGAGTCATATGATAGTTGCATGTCTAGTTGTTGTTTTTTTTAACCTGCCAAACTGTTATCGAGATTGGCTGTAACATTTTGTAGTCCAACCAGCAATGTATGAGTGTGATCCACTTTCTCTGCATCCCTGTCAGCATTTGGTTCTAGCTGTGTTTTATTTTAGCCATTCAGTTAGGTATATGGTGATACCTCCTTGCAATTTTAATTTGCACATCCCTAATAACTAATGATATTAAACATATTTTCCTGTGCTTGTTATTTTACACACTCTTTGTGTTTTTTGCACATTTTTATTTGGATCAGTTGATTTTTTACTGTTGAGTTTTGAGAGCTCTTTATAAATTATAGCGTTTTGTTGCATATGTGGTTTGCAAATAGTGTTGCTCTTTCTATAGCTCTTATTTTTCTTTCTTAAAATTCAGAGCCAAATTTTTAATAAGCCCAAGTTATCAGTTTTCCCTTTTATGGATTATAATTTTTATGCATGTCTTAAGAAATATTTGCTCAGACCTATATCCTAATTTTTTTCCTTTTTAAAAATATCTTTCAATTTTTTTAATTTTTAAATTTTAATTCTTGTGTTTACATAGTAGATATATATATTTATGGGTACATGTTATGTTTTGTACAGGCATGCAATGAGTAATAATCACATCATGTACACTGGGGTCTCCATCCCCTCAAGAATTTATATTTTGTGTCACAAATAATCCAATTATAGTCTTTTAGTTGTTTTTAAATGTACAATTAAATTATTGTTGACTATAGTCACTCTGTTGTGCTATCAAATACTAGGTCTTATTCATTCCTTCTCACTACTTTTTGTACCCATTAACCATCTTCACCTCCCCTCAACCCCAGTCCCTCATTACCCTTCCCAACCTCTGGTAATGATTTCTACTCTCTATATCCATGAGTTCAATTGTTTTAATTTTTAGATCCCACAAATAAGTGAGAGTATGTGATGTTTATCTTTCTGTGCCTGGCTTATTTCACTTAACATAAAGACCTCAAGTTCCATCTATGTTATTGCAAGCGACAGGATCTCATTCTTTTTATAGATGAATAGTACTCCATTGTGTATATGTGCCATATTTTCTTTATCCATTCATCTATTGATGCACACTTAGGTTCTTCCAAATTTTGGCTATTGCAAACAGTGCTACAACAAACATGGGAGTGCAGATCTCTCTTTGATATGTTGATTTCCTTTATTTTGGGTATATACCCATCAGTGGAATTGTTGGATCCTATAGCAGCTCTATTTTTAGTTTTTTAAAGAACCTCCAAACTTTTCCCCATAGTGGCTGTACTAGTTTACATTCCCACAAACAGTGTATGAGGGTTGCCTTTTCTCCACTTCCTCCCAAGCATTTGTTATTGCCTGTCTTTTGGATATAAGCCGTTTTAACTGGAGTAAGATAATGTCTCATTACAGTTTTGATTTGCATTTCTCTGATGATCAGTGATGTTGAGCACCTTTTCATATGCCTGTTTGCCATTTGTGTGTCCTTTTTTTTTGAGAAATATCTATTTAAATCCTTTGCCCATTTTTATTGGATTATTATATTTTTTTCCTATGGAGTTGTTTGAACTCCTTATATATTCTAATTATTAATCTTTTGTCAGGTGAATAGTTTCCAAATATTTTCTCCCATTCTGTGGGTTGTCTCTTCACTTTGTTAATTGTTTGATTAGCTGTACAGAAGCTTTTTAACTTGATGTAATCCTATTTGTCTATTTTTGCTTTGGTTGTCTGTGCTTATGCGGTATTACTCAAGAAATTTTTTCATTGGCCCACTGATCATTCTGCAGCATATTGCTTAATTTTCATATATTTGTATAATTATCAAAATTCCTCTTGCCATTAATTTCTAGCTTTATCTATTGTGGTCAGAGAAAATGCTTGATATTATTTCAAATTTTTGGCATATTCTAAGTCTTTTTCATGACTGAACATGTGGTCTATGCTGGAGAATGACTAACTTAACGTAAAATCACTTTTATTTCTATATACTAAGAACAAACTATTGTATATTAATGTCTTGAGGCTGCTGTAACAACTGTCACAGACTTGGCACCTTAAAACAACAAAAAATTAGTCTCTCACAGATCTGGAAGCCAGAAGGACAAAATCACGGTGTCAGTAGAGACACACTCCCTCAAAAGACTAGGAAAGAATCCTTCCTTGTATCTTCCATATTCTGGTGACTTCTGGCATGCTTTGGTTCATGGCAGCATAAATTCATTCTGCTTTCATCTTCACAAGGATTCTTACCTCTGTGTCTTCTCTACTGCCATCCCTTATAAATACATACGTCATTGGATTTAGAATCTATTCTAAATTTAGGATGATCTCATCTTGAGATCCTTAATTATATCTGCAAAGTCCCTTTATCCAAATAATATGATGTTTACAGGGTCCAAGAATTAGAATTTGAACATATTTTTTGAGCCGCTATTCAGCCAACTACAGTCAGTAAATGAAGTATTAAAAACATCACAAACATATAAAATATTTGAAATCAATTTAACAAAAAGATACAAATCTTTACACTGAAAACTAATGCACATTGCTGAGAGCAATTTCTAAAAGATGAAAATAGAGATGCATACCATATTCTTTATTTTGACTAAATGGTCATATTCTCTATATTGACTAAAATACTCAATATTCTTAAGATGATAATGTTCTCTAAATTTAGCTACAGGTTCAACATCATAATAAAAATCCCAATAGGATTTTTTTTTTACTGAATTTGAAAAAATAAACCTAAAATTTGTATGGTCTTAGCCAAAATAATCTTGAAAGAGATCAAGAAACTTGGAAGAATTACATTATCTGATTTCAAGATTTATTATAAGATGACTATAATCAAAACAGTAATGTGTCAGTATAGGGAAAGACAGAAAGATCTATAGAAAAGGATGAAGAGTTCACAAATAGATCCACAGATATGCAGTCAACTGATTTTTTTTTTTTACAGTGATACCAAGGAAATTCAATGGGTCAAGTTGCAGCAAATAGTGCTAGTAAAACAGAATATCTACAGGGAAAAAAAATGTATCTCAACCCTTATTTCACACAATACACAAAAATATATTTGAGATGTACCCTTAACTTAAATGTAAATACTAAAATTACACAATATCTATAAGAAAACAAGAGAATATCTTCACAACCCTGCTGTAGTCAAACAATTTTTAGGGGACAAAAATTATTCATTATAAATGAAAATCTAATAAATTAGATTCTATCAACATTTTAAAAAATTATTTAACAAAATATACTGTTAAGAATATGTAACGCAAGTCACAGAATGGGAGAAAATATTCTTGAGAAATATATGACAAAGTATATCAAGGATTTAGAACAAATTCATGTAATTCAATAATTTTTAATGAAGTTGACCTTTAAACATTTCCTGTTGCATTAAGAATAAGTTTGAGGATTGGAAATACAAATTGCTCTACCAAAGAATAATCAAAACCCCTAGGTTTAGCATCTGCATATAATGTATTGATTGTACATTATTTTAGCTTGTTGATTGTTGGTCTAAAATATGTTTTTCTATACAGATATTGTCTTACTTTGGCAGTGATTTAGGACAGGCCAGGAAATGCATAAACACTTCTCTTAATTTATCATGATAATGTATATCCTCTCTATGCATAGACAAAGAAAATCTGCTTGTGGTAAGATTAAGGTTAATCATGATTTTTTTTTTTTTTTTTTTTTTTTTTTGGCTAAAAATCTTACACACACTTCAGGGGCTATGAAACAATAAAAAATAGATATTGGCATCTGTCCCCAGTTTTTGACACAGAGCGTCTAAAACCCTTGTAATTTCCTAAGCAGGAAGTAACTAGGAGCATCTTTTATTCTAATATTTGGCTTTTGACCCTGGTTCCTGACACAGAATCCCTAAATCCCTAGAATTTCCTTGGTGATAGAATCTTCTGTCTAATGAGGCAACTCTTGGTGGGCTACTGAATGGGGACTAGTCATCAGCAAAACCAAGCCATGATTAGAATTTTGAAACCTTCAGCCCCAGCCCTCATCCACCAGGAAGAGGAGAGAAGCTGAAGATTGAGTTAACCAATCATGCTTACATGATAGAGCCTCTATTAAAATCCCTGAAGTTCAGGTTTGGAGATCCTCCCTGTTAGTGAACAGATGGAGGTGCTGGGAAGGTGGTGAGCATGGAGAGGGCCTGGAAACTTTGTACCCCCTGCCCCATTCCTTGACCTATGCATCTCTTCCATTTGGCTGTTTCTGAATTGTAGCCCATGTAATAAACCAGTAAATGTAAGTAATGTTTCCCTGAGTTTTGTGAGTCCTTCTAGCAAATTATTGAATCTAAGGAGGAAGTTCTGAGAGCCTCCAATTTATAGCTTGGTCAGAAGCACAGGTGACAACCTGGACTTAAAATTAACACCTGCATGTTGTGCACATGTACCCTAGAACTTAAAGTAAAATAAAAAAAAAAAATTGACATCTGAATTGGGTTATGGGGATACTATTGTGTGACTGTTCCCTTAACTGTGGGCTCTGATGTTACCCGCAGGTAGATAGTGTCAAAATTGAAATGAATGGTAGGACATCAAGTCCATGTCTCCAGAGAGTTGAAAAATTGCTTGGTGTGGGGAAAAAACACACACACACATTTTGGTGTTGGTAGTGAGGTGTTCTACAATTATTGAGTGTTGTGAGAATGTAAGAAAAATAGTATGCTTTTCTTATACAGGTGGCATGAGTTATAGCATTTAGACATTTGTTTTTTAATATTTCAAGTTATAAAATGTTAAAAAGTACAGAAGATAACCTAATAACAATCTGTTTATCCATCACTTGATTTTATCATTGTACCATACTAATCTCAAATTGTTTTGAGTGATAACACTAAGGGACATTGATTAAAAGTCCTGCATAAACCTCACTGATTCTATTTCCCTTTGTCCCTCTTTCATTATTCTGAATTTGGTGTTTATCATATTATTGGACTATGGATAATTTATATGTACATAAAAATGGAACAAAATTGACTTACAATTTTTTTAATTTATGTGTATGTATGTTGGTTGATGGTTTTTTTGCACTCGACATTGTTTTTTATATTCATCCACAATAGTAGATATAGCTCTAGTTTACCCATTTTAGTAATATATATTATTTCATTGTATGAATATGTCACAATCCACTTTTTTGTCTCCTATTAACTTGCAAGTTTTCGTATTACAAAAATGCTGGAGTAAACATTTTTTAAGATATTATACAAATATGTGAGAGGAACTCTACTGCAATAGTTATCAAATTGTAGCCCTGGGGGCACATGGGGCTCTGAGACCCTTTATAGGCTCTGCAAAAACAAAACTGCTTTTAGAATAATATTAAGACATTATTTGCCTTTTCTGTATTTTAATTCTCTCCCAAATGTAGAGGGAGTTTTCCAGACACTACGTGTGTAGTGGTAATGTCATCACTCTCACAGCTAATAGAATGTATGTTTGTGTATTCTTGTGTTTTAAATTTTTCACAGCTTTAATTTTTAATGTGGTAAATATCTATATCTATAACCCACATGAAAATAGTTTCTTAGAGTCCTCATTAATTTTTTAGAGTGTAAAGAGATCACGATACCAAAATATTTGAGAATCATTGTACTAGGCTATATAAGAAAAATGCATCTTCAGCTTTACTTGACATTATAAAATTTTCTCCAAAGTAGCTGTAATAACATACATCTTCACAAATAGTGGGGTAGCGAAACTTGGCCTCTACTCAAGTCTGACTTCTACATCTTGTGTAAGGGGATCTAGTTAGCTGAAACTGATCACGTTCATTATCCCAGTTGGAAAGGAACCTGTGATTTGTAATTATCTTTCTAGGTTTTGTGAATCTAGAAGGCATAGTAGAAGATTTACATGTTCAACTGAGTTTCGTATCAAACACAACCATCCTTCAACACATGCCATTAAGTTTTAAATTTAATTCTAAAAACTGTGTGAGCTGTGTATCAGGATTTTTCAGATACAGTATTGTTATTGCTGTTCAATTCTAAATATCAATACTACCCATTGTAATTTTTGTCCTTTACCCATAAATTATTTGCTACTGCATTTAAGCCTTAAAATTGACTTATTTTTATTTATTTATTTATTTTGAGACTGGGTCTTGCTCTGTCACCCTGAGAGTGGTGCGATCATAGCTCACTGTAACCTCAAACTCCTGGGCTCAAGTGATTCTCCTGCCTCAGCCTCCTGAGTAGCTGGGACTACAGGCACATGCCACCATATCCAGCTAAGCATTTTTAAGCCTTTAGGCATGTTATTAAACCTTCTATTGATTTTCTGTTTGATTGCATTATGGTCAGATGTTTCAGTTTAAATAACCTTGATTTTTAAAAAATGTGTTGCAGACGTCCTGAGAGATTTTTTCTATGGCCAATCTTTATTTAGAAGGCATATAAGAGTTCTGCTTCATGGATACAAGGTTCAAAATGGATATTTTAAGTCAAGCACATTAATTATATCATCCAAATTTTTTGTAGACACATATAATAAAATAAATCTTAACATATAAATACAATTAATACAATATGCATATGTTCAAAATATATTGACATATTACATATTAATATATTAGTATTACCATATTAATATATAAATATGTATTAATTTTTTCCTATTTTGGTCTATTAGAGCTCTCATTTTTAAATGAAAATAAGTTTAAAATCTCATTATGCTCATTTTTGCTTCTTGTAGCTCTAGATTATGTTGTTAGGTTCATACAAGGTCAGGATCATGAAGTTTTTTTGGTGGATTGTTCTTTGTAATATTGAATTATCCCTTTTGATTTAGCAGGTTTTGTCTTTAATTCTGCATTGTCTGATGTTAATATTGCTACCATCACTTTTGTTTTTATTGCATGTTTTCATTGCTCATCTGTTCCCATCCTTTAATCCAGTGTATGTGTATATGTCTAGTATATGTGATTTGGGGGATATCTTTCTGAAGGGGTATATAATCTCTTTATTTACCTTTCATTCTTCTGGCTTTTCTCATTTGTGCCCTCAATAGCACTTATCATACTTTTGGACATAACCATTCTCCCTTGTGCATTTTCTGACATACTCTTCATTTCTAAGGTAATGTCCTCTTTTTCTTTAGTTTCCTTCCTGAATTTTGTCAGTTCCTGCTCTTTTTCCTACTCTTCTGTGAGCTTTTGCATTTCTGTTCCTTGTGTTATTTCATAGCTAGAAATGAGTTTTAAATTATGTATAATTCCTATTGGTATCATGTGTTACAGCTTTTCGCTGCTGTTTGGTGTTGTTTCTTCTGCTACAAAGTTTTGTTTATTGTTTTCTGTTTTGTGATTTGCCCTGCCCCATGTGGAATCTTTTATTCTATCTTGTTTCATTAAAGCCTTCATCACCTAAAATGTGTTTCTTTGCTTCACCATCAGCTGATTCTGTCAAACAGAAGATTCATACAGCCTGGGACAATGATTCTCAAATATTTTGGGATCATGATCTCTTTACGCTCTAAAAAATTAATGATGACTCCAAGGAACTATTTTCCTGTGGGTGATAGATAGATAGATAGATAGATAGATAGATAGATAGATAATTACCACATTAAAAATTAGTGCTGTGAAAAATTTAAAATATAAAAATACACAAGCATACATTCTATTAGCTCTCAGCATGATGACATTACCACTCCACGCGTAGTGTTTGGAATGTCTCTTTCTTGTTTTCTTTCAGGAGCAATGACTTCCCAAGACCACTCCACCCTTGTCCCATAGCTGGGCAAGCCCCTTTCTTTCTTCTTCTTTGCCACTGCTCTGACTGGCCAAGTTTCAGAACTGTTCTCAGGAGTTCCCATGCATAGTGGCACTTTCTCTTCCTGTTTTGTTTTTTTCATGACTAGCGCCTTCTACCCTCCCCAGCTCTGCTTCACTGCAGTCTTTATTTCCCATATCCTGGAAAATAGGTGTTTGTAATCTTCTTTGCTCCCTAAGAATGCTGTGAGCATAGGTTGTAGATATGTGTATTTGCTTTCTTTATCCATTCGGATTTTAGAAAAAGGTGAGGGGCTATCAAAGTCCATAGCGCTACCATTATGCTACCTTCTGTCATATCCTGGGCTGGTTTGTCTTAAAGTCTTCATCAGAATTTAACACAATTATAATACTGATAATAATTTCATATGGAATTAGTCTACTTATTAGTTTTATCAACTATCTTTCTTAACTTTAGATTTATTTACATATTTTGGGATCCTCGTTTGTAGACTCATGTGGTGTGGTAGATTTTAATGTTTTTATATGCCTTTTTTCCTTATGTCCCCACAAACTGCCACATGTACAGGTCTAACAGTTTTGAGCTTCCTTCCACTCAGATCTTCTTCTAACTCCAGAACAAGACTTTTTAATGGAATTTTGAGTTTCTTCTCCACAGTGATTTTTGGGAAATCACAGAGCCAGCAGAGAATTTGATTCATGTTCTGGTTACAGGGCTGTGCCTGTGTCTTCTTGCCTCCCTGAGTTGACAGCCTGATGAAAGCTATATTTTAGACAGAGGCCAGCATACATTTTTTTTTTTTTTTTTTTTTTTTTTTTTTTGAGATGGAGTCTTGCTGTCTCACCAGCTTGGAGTGTAGTGGCCGCAATCTCAGCTCACTGCAACCTCTGCCTCCCAGGTTCAATCAAGTCTCAGCCTCCCGAGTAGCTGGGATTACAAGTGCATGCCACCACACCCAGCTAATTTTTGCATTTTTAGTGGAGATGGGATTTCACCGTGTTGGCCAGGATAGTCTCCATATCTTGACCCGTGATCCGCCCACTTCGGCCTCCAAAAGTGGTGGGATTACAGGCATGAGCCACCGTACCTGGCCCAGCATACTTTTTATATTCACTCTCCTTCATACTTTTTATATTCACCCTCCTTTCTTTTTGCAGAGAACCCCACCCCACCCTCACCCTGGCTCCTGTTGTGAGCCTCACTTTGGACTTGTATGAAGTATTTGCATTCTCTTTTACCCACAGAAATAATCCCACTCTGGCTGCCCTTGTTGATTTACAGAACCAGAGCCCAGAGAGCCACAGCCTTAGGCCTGACCACATCACACTTCTGGTCCCCAGAGTGCTTATCTAGCTTTTGAGTCCAGGTACATATCTTTTCAGTTTTTATATTTTATCCAATTTTGGGATGTGTCTAGAGCAGATGACAGCATCAAACCATGATTTGATGGAGGCACTCTGGCCATAGATTTTTAGATTGAATTAACATAGAAGTTGCAGATCTTTAGATGTTAAAGTCATAAAATCCTTCCTCTAGAGGATAAGGTATCAGCATGCATCAGTATTGGACTCACTATGTCCCAGCACTAGGGATGTTGTTATATACATTAATACTATCTACATTTTTGTAAGTGTGGAAATAATATGGGTTAGGAAATTACTCAGGACCCCTTGCCAGTATGTGACCGAAGTGGTATTAAATCCCAGTTCCGCCTCCTTGCCAAGTAGATCCTTCAACTACCATGCCAAGCATTTAATGTTTACTTCTTCAAATTTAGGAAATAATTCTAGGAGAAAAAAAAACAAAACATAGCCAAGTTCTTCACAAAGTTTCTGAATCTGCATCAAAAATCTACAGAAAGCTTTTTAAAATTGTTCATAAAATACTTTGAGATCTTCCGATGAAATTGCTATTAGCACAAAGCATTTTCCACACACTAATAGAACCACTTGTGCCAGCAGACATTAGTTTCCAGGCAGTCTCAATGAAGTACAGTTCCAGATGTTCTCCTATTTTAACAGCATCTTCTGAGCCTTTTAATTTTCTTGATTTGCAGCATGAATAATGCTTATCAGCCCTCAGATTCAGCTTCCCATTATCTGCTGACCCAGCCTGCTTAGAGCTTTGTATGCACAGTGCTGCCTCTGAAGGGAATGAGGGGACTGAGATTGGTACTGGTCTTGTGTCCCCACTAAGCTCAAGCTGAGGCTGACAGGACAGAATGGAAAAGTGGCCACTGTAGGAATTTTCTCCTTTCTGCTATGGATATTTTATTTGCTTTATCAAGGATAATTCAGCCTTATGAGCATCAGTCTCTTACCTTCCATGGGCTCTTGATCTCTCCTGCAAATGTGCAGAGTTTTTGTTGGATTTTTTTTAAAAAGAGTCCTTGTAATTATCTTTCTTATAAATGCCTAAATTCTTTAACTTCTCACCTTTAATTTCTTATAATTGGCTCTACTGAAATCAGACAGAGTACTGACTCTCTTATAACTGCTTTCTTTTTAAATTCAATGTCTTTCTTTTGGTCCTTATTCTCTTTAACCAGATTCTGTCACTTTAATTCTCCTCCCATCCTTCTTCTGGCTTTTCCATTTCTGCCTGATCCAACAATGTCATTTTCCTGTAACGTTAAGCAACCTGCATGTTCCATTGTGACTGATGGCTCCTCTTCCTTGCAGACCTCACCTCCGTGGATTCAACTCTTCACCATGCAGATGACTCAGAGGTGTCATGCATGCCTTCAGCTACTGTCCACAGCTCTACTGAACCCTCGGTTATTTTCTTGGAATTTCCAGCATTACCCCAAACCCATCTCACCTAAAATGAATGTTGCATCTTCCCCTCAAAAAAACTCAACTCTTCCTTCTTTCCTGAGTTTCCCAATCACAGGAAATTGACTTAGTTATTTGACAATAATCAGACTTCAGTCTTAATTAATTAGCCCTAGTTAATTAATTAGTCTAAATTATTCAGACAATTTTTAACATAGTGTCTCTCTGGTTTGTTTTTTCTTCAAAATCTGTTGCACCTGTTGCTTCTTTTTTCCTATTAACACCATCCTGCTTCTCCTCTTTACACCAAAACATATTATTTCCATAGGCTTTTGGCTGGCTTCTGCTTCTGGTCTTTCTCCAGGACATGAGCTAAACTTTAATACAGAGTTGGGTTCATATGGCATCATTTCCCTTACATGACTTCTCTCAAAAATATAAGTGTAACACCATGTTCTCTCTATAAGTTTTCACTCTTTAATATGACACAAAGGCTTTCCACAACTGATATAGACTTGACTCTAATGTAATAAGCGCTCATTCATTGAACAAATTTATGTGCCAGGCACCATGCTAGGTGCTTGAATGTCAGAGGAAAATAGTAAAGAGAAAAGCTCTCTGCCGCTGTGAAGCTTGCTTTCTAGTGAGGGATGACAGAGAATAAACACTGAGCAATGAGAAGAAACAGAGAGTTACACGGAGTAAACAGAGAATAAACAATGAGAATAAACAGAGAATCAACAATAAACATTTTTTAAATCCTAGCAAATTACCCAGAATGTTACAAGGTAAGGGCTAGGAACAAAAAAACAGAGAGGACAGATCAGGATGCCGGATGGCATGATGGCACTGGGTGAACTGCCTTTGTATAGAGCCCAGTCAGAGGAGTGTTCACCAAGAATGAAACAAATTAAGCCAAAGTATAAATAAGTAAATCCTTTTCAAGGAAGGATCCCTGTATAGTGGCAGAGAAGTGAGGGGAGAAGGCTGTGGTAGGAATCAAGTGAGAGGCAGCAGATACCAAACACTCAGGGCCTTTTAGGCCATTGTGAGAGCTGTGGCATTTACTCTGAGCGAAATCAGAGGGTGGTTGGGGTCAGTTTGAAAAATCACATAGACATCCCAGTGGTGATTTCTGGTGAGCAACTGGATACTCATGCCTCAAGTGGCAGAGAGAGGTCTGGACTGGAGATATATTTGGGGAATTGCCAGTGTTAAGAAATACTATCACTATACTCATTTACTTAACTTTACCACAACTTCTCTACTTTCTCCCCAAATCTTTGTATTTTCCTGTATATATATATACATTCTGCTTTATTTTCAATGCAGTATTTGCTTTTGGCCACAGCCTATCCTTTTATGGTTGAGTCTTACATAATCATCTTTATTCACTATTTACTGACTATTTGATGTGTGCCAAGCACTACGCTGGAAATGAGAGATCCAATACCATACAATAATGTATACGAAAGACAGAACTTTTGCCCTCCTGTAACTTATAGTCCAGTGAGGGATAAGAGCAATAAAATAGACACGTTCATCACATGTCACCACTCCTCCCCCTCGACACTCTTTCTTCACCTTGTCATCAGCTTTAAGTTTTTATTTTATCTCAGTCATGGCTCTTTTTCAGTTTCCTTTGCCGGTTCCAACTCTTCTCCCCATCCTCTTCATCTCAGAAGGCCCCAGGGCTGGCTTTTCCTTCCTTTTCTTTCCTCTATGTGCCCTCTCAGCCATCAACATCATGTCTAGGACTCAGACAGCCTCCTAACTGGGCTCTGTATGTCTCCTCTGACACTCTTACAGTCCTTTCTTAAGTCGCCAGAGTGATCCTTTTACACTGCCAGTCAGATCACGTCATCTCTGTGCTAACACCCTGCAGTGGTTCCCCATGTGTCTCAGAGTCAAAGTCCAAGTCCAACCAAGACCTGCAAAGCCTTCCACGGTCTCAGATAAAGCCCCACATTACCACTGATCTCATCACCACTTTCCCTACCGTTCGCCTTGCTCCCAGCATCTTGACCTTTGTGCTCTTCCTCAAATCCACTAGGTACTCTGCTGTATGAGAATTTTTGCACTGGCCATTTCTTCTGCCTGGAATACTCCTCCAGATATTGACATAGCAAACCTCTTAGTTCCTTCAAATCTTTCTTCAAGTATCACTTGGAACTCTCGATTATTTTACCTTCCTCCTTCACCCACCTCCCTTTTTAAAATCAAAGTTTATAACATTCTAATATACAACTAATTCATTTTGATATTTTTAAACACCTGTCCCCCATAACAGAATATAAGCTTCATGAAGATTTTTATGTAATTTGTTGCCTTTTAGAATCATACCTAGAAAAGTGCCAGGCGTGTAATGGCTGCTCATTATGTATCTGCCAAATGAATGGGCAAATGAAGAATCCAAATAAATACATTTCAAATTATATATTTTTGTTAGTGCTGTGAAATAAAGTACTGTGATAAAACATAAGCACATTTATGAATGTATAGAATGATAGAACATAAGCAAAATATATAAGCATACTTACATATTTTAGGAAAGACACAGCTCTAAAGATGATACTTAAGACAATATGAGAAGGATGAGAGGCTAATGATTAGAAACAAAGTAAGGCAGGTGTAGGGGTGGAGAAGGACATTGTAAGTAAAAGCAGAGGAAACAGCCAGGTGCAAAGATGCTGGCTGGGGAGAATTTAGTATTTCCTCCGAGTGAGTGGAAAAGGATCAGAGAGAGAGAATAACACATGACAGGGAGATTAGCGTGAGATGAAACCAGAGGGGCAGGCTATAAATAAGATAAGGCCTTTACATCTTAGTAAAAGATCAAGGGAAAGTCATTATAGAATTTCAAGAAGGGAAATGACCTAATGTGATTTGTATTTATAAAGGTCATTCTGAGTAATGCATGGCAAATAGATTATAGGAGAGAAAGAATGGAAACAGAAAGATCAACTAAGAGACGCTGCACCAGTCATAAGGCTCTCCCTGATGGTAGCCAAAACTGGCTGGTGGCAGTGAAGTTGGAAAGAAGTAGGTGGATAAGTGAGATATTTGGAAATCAAACTGATAGTCTTACGTATCAGTGCCATTCATTCCAATTCTACCCCCTAGATGTCAAGATAATTTATTTGAAATATCTGATATTGAATATCAAATAGCAAATAAATGCTTTTATTCTCTTTAGAATTGACAGTGTTTTTGGCTGCTGGTCTGAAGGAAGTCTTATCTCTGCACAGCATTACTGCTTATACCTAGTTATATTCTTGGATTGTACCGGGGGTCCCATTTTCTACTCCAACATTGTGATGGCTGACTTAGAAAAGGTCTAAGATATTATTTGCATTCAACCTAATTCCTTAAAAATTTATCTCTGACAAAAATATAGTTCCTCTTGAACTGAAATCATTAAGGATCAGAGTAATTTTTATTTTTCAAGACAGAGTTTCGCTCTTTTTGCCTGGACTGGAGTGCAATGGCGTGATCTTGGCTCACTGCAACCTCCACCTCCCAGGTTCAAGCGATTCTCCTGCCTCAGCCTCCCTAGTAGTTGGGATTACAGGTGCCAGCCACCACGCCCTGCTAATTTTTTGTATTTTTAGTAGAGACGGGGTTTCACTATGTGGGCCAGGCTGGTCTCGAACTCCTGACCTCAGGTGAGCCACCCGCCTCAGCCTCTCAAAGTGCTGGGATTTCAGGCGTGAGTCACTGAATCCCGCCCAGAGTAATTTTATATACTCTAATCTTTCAGCTAAAATAATAATGTAAAATAATAAAAACTACAATATGTTACATGAAATAATGTTTTTTGGTATTCATGAAATCTCAGCAAACTATGTTTTGAAGACATAGACCCTTCTGTTAGTTCTATATATACAAGTTTTGAGTATATCTGAAATTTGTGGTGATAAAGATAGTAACTTAAAATTTGAGGAACACATCTGTATTTATTCTAGCCCATTATGTTTTAGTAACAGTAAGCTAAACTTCTTATTCACAGGTAACATGTATCTATTATTTCCTTTAGTGTTAATATTATTTTATGTTGTGTGCCCTTTTGTCTTCAGGGCCACATCTTTCACAGAATGCTCGAGCGACTAACATAATCGTGCCATGCACACAGATAGGGTGTGATATACTGAGTGTTTAGGGTAGGAGTAAAAATAACAAGTTCAATTTGAAAAGTTAAAATGGATTTTAGATACTTTCATTTAGTTAACTGCTTCAACTTATCTTATTTATTTATTTTTGAGATGGAGTTTTACTTTTGTCACCCAGGTTAGAAAGCAATGACGTGATCTTGGCTCACTGCAACCTCTGCCTCCCGGATTCAAGCAATTCTCCTGCTTCAGCCTCCCGAGTAGTTGGGATTTCAGGCATGTGCCGCCATGCCCAGCTAATTTTTGTCTCGCTCTGTCACCAGGCTGGAGTGCAGTGGCAGAGATCTCAGCTCACTGCAACCTCTGCTTCCTGGGTTCAAGTGATTCTCCTGCCTCAGCCTCCTAAGCAGCTGGGGCTACAGGCGCCCACCACCATGCCCAGCTAATTTTTGTACTTTTAGTAGAGACGAGGTTTCACCATACTGGCCAGGTTGGTCTCAAACTCCTGACCTTGTGATCCACCCACCTCGGCCTCCCAAAGTGCTGGGATTACAGGCGTGAGCCACCGTGCCCAGTCAGAAAAATTTTTAAATTTACCTAGAAAAAACATAAAATAAGGATGTAAAGAAATAAAATATTTTTGTATAGCTGTATATTTGTCTTTAAGTGTTATTACAAAAGAGTCAAAAATAGAGACAAAATAAGTTTATAAAGTTAAAAATTACAGTAAGCTAAAGTTAATTTATGACTGAAGAAAGAATTGTTAAATAATTCGGTATACAGTGTCTATAAAGTCTACAGTGGTGTATGATAATGTACTGGACCCTCACATTCACTCAACACTCACTGACTCAGAGCAATTTCCAGTCCTGTAAGCTCCATTCACTTGAAGAACCCTATACAAGTTAACTATTTTTATCTTTCGCACAGTGTTTTTACAGTACCTTTTCTCTGTTTAGATGTGTTCAGATACACAAATATTTATTACTGTGTTACAACTGTCTACCGTACAGTAACATGCTGTACAGGTTTGTAGCCTGTGAGCAATAATAGGCTACACCATACAGCTTAGGTGTGTACTAGGCTATACCATCTAGGTTTGTGTAAGTATACTGTATGATGTTCATACAACAAGAAAATTGCCTAATGACACGTTTCAGAAAACATATTCCTGTCATTAAGCAATGTATGGCTATAAATCTTTACTCTTACACACCATACATAAAATTTAACTCCAAACAGATCACAGGCATAAATGTAAAGGTCATGACTATAAAAGACCTTAAAAAGAGCATAGGAGAAAATGTTTGCAACCTTGGGGTAGCAAAGATTTGTGGATAGAACAACAACAAAAAAAGCATGAACCATTAAAAAAAGTAGATAATAGGACTCCGAAATTAAAACTTGGCTGCTCTTCAAAAACTACCTTAAGAAAACAAAAAGGAAAGTCATATTACTGAGAGAAAATATTCACCATATCTCTGACAACAGACTTGTATCCATTATATATAAAGAACTTTTACAACTCAATTGTAGGAGAAAACAACCCAATAAAAATTGGCTAAAGGATTTAAACAGAGATTTGACAGAAGAAATTCTACAAATAACCAGTATGCATAGAAAAATGTTTTCAACATCTTTAAGGGATACCACTACACATCCACTAGAACAGTTTCAAAAATAATAAAAACAAACAAACCTGACATCTAATGTCTCTATTTTTTAATTCATCGTGATTGTAAAATTGCCACATATTCATTTATTTTTAAAAACTCAATCTTCAATGGCTTCCTCATCACTTGTAAGAAAAAATTCAAACTGCGTCATATGAGAAATTTTGCTCCATGATTTCACTGCATTTTTTCTACATGTCCCTATTATGAAACCTGCAGTCCAGTTCTAGCTAGCCATTCACCCTTACCTGACCTCGCCATGTGCTTCCTGTCTCCATGCTTTTGAGCATGCGCTCCATTTATTCTAATCAATTTCCAGTCTTGCCCAACTGTTGAACCTGTTTTATTTTTGGAAATCAAAGAGTTTGCGTTTTCACATCTCCATTTCATAAAATATTTATTTTTTAAGAAAAAAGTTCTTTTTGCAGGCACATTGGCCCTTCGGTTTTTTTTTTTTTTTTTTCCTTTGGGATATTGTCCCCATAAACTTTCTTTTATTATTATCATTATTATTATTATTATTATTATTATACTTTAAGTTCTAGGGTACATGTGCATAACGTGCAGGTTTGTTACATATGTATACTTGTGCCATGTTGGTGTGCTGCACCCATCAACTCGTCAGCACCCATCAACTCGCCATTTACATCAGGTATAACTCCCAATGCAATCCCTCCCCCCTCCCCCCTCCCCATGATAGGCCCCGGTGTGTGATGTTCCCCTTCCCGAGTCCAAGTGATCTCATTGTTCAGTTCCCACCTATGAGTGAGAACATGCGGTGTTTGGTTTTCTGTTCTTGCGATAGTTTGCTGAGAATGATGGTTTCCAGCTGCATCCATGTCCCTACAAAGGACACAAACTCATCCTTTTTGATGGCTGCATAGTATTCCATGGTGTATATGTGCCACATTTTCTTAATCCAGTCTGTCACTGATGGACATTTGGGTTGATTCCAAGTCTTTGCTATTGTGAATAGTGCCACAGTAAACATACGTGTGCATGTGTCTTTATAGCAGCATGATTTATAATCTTTTGGGTATATACCCAGTAATGGGATGGCTGGGTCATATGGTACTTCTAGTTCTAGATCCTTAGAGGCCCTTCTCTTTTTTAAACACATTGGTCATGATTTCATTTTAGGGTCTTTGCATGACTTTCTGAAATGCTCTCCCTTCCACCCCCATATCCCCATGTCTCCATGACTACCTCCTTTGGGTTTTGGTTTAAAGGTCACTTTCTCAATGAGACCCACCCTCATACTTTTATTTAAAATTTCAAACAACTCTAACCCCCACCATTGCACTCCCCATCACATTGATCCTACTCTACTCTTTCTTCATTTCCTTAGCATTTGACACCTTCTAAGGTACCCTATAATTTATGTGTTATTGTCAGTCTATGTGGGCAGGATCTGGCACATAGATTGCAATAACAAAACATTTGTTAATTACAGAAAAGAACTTTCTGGCTTTCACAACTCTAATGCCCCAATGAACAGCTTTATTTTAGAGTCTCTTCATTTTCTTAGACTCTGCGCTGTACATATATTGGAATGGGCTTTCTACCCTTTTCAAGCCCTCTACTTATCTTTCCTTTCATGTTCTTTTGTTAAAAACAAAGAAAAATCAGTCAATTAAATACTAATTCAAATTAAAAGACATATCTTCATAGGGTCCAATTACTAATGAGCATGACTGACACTACCTCACCCAGAACTTTAGTACCAAGAGGAATAGATCATTGACATTAAGCACTACTGCAAAAAAATAATTAGTATATTTTACCTTATAATTATCTAAACTTTGGTCCCAGAGCTTCTAGCTAAATCTAATCTTAGCTTCTACAATGACTTTGCCAGTCCTTTTGAATTGCATTTCTCTACATATTCTAGTAAAAACAATATTCTGTCTTTTAGTGTCAGTTATTTGGGTCTTCATATTTGGGGAACAAAGTACATTTTAGTTTTTGACTTACAGTGAATGCCAACCTTGCCCATTATTTGTCTCTACAAATATTGATGTCAATTTTTATTTGTACTGCTTTAAATGTACACTTAAGAGTTTTTTAAAAATATATTTTTTGGCATTTGTTGTCCACCTTAAATTGTCGAGACTTCATCAGAAATTCAGCGTTACTACAAAACTTTCATATTTAAATTTCCAGCAAAATGACTTTAATAAAATAAAATCTTCAAATTAAGTGAGAATTAGGACTTGACTTGATCACTAGTTGTTGATGACCCTTGAGTACTTGGTATTCTCTTGTCTGGTCTTATTTATAAGGCTCCAGCATAAACAGGTCAAGCACTGGGTATGGGGGTAGAAAGGTTGAAATCCCTGTGCCAGTAGTATTTAATAAGCTTTACTCTTCTTGATTAGCTGCCTTCCATACTAGAATAGGAGCTCCTCAAACAGGAATTGTCTGTTTTGCTTGCTGCTCAATCTGTAGTACCTTACACAGTGTTTGGCATTCAGTAAGCCCTCAATTGAATGAATGAGCATGTGAAGTGAATGGGAAGAGAACTGGGAAGGGAATTAAACCTACATTCTGGTACCAGCTATTTATTTCATTCATGTGATATCTCTGGAACTCATTTTCCTCATTTACAAAGAAAACAGTTTGGATTAGATGATGTTTATGGTTAGTGTATCCCTTGTCACTCATGGGTTTCTTTCATCTCATTTGTTTACAAAATTGAGTACACTGTCAAATGTCCCCTGAAAAGCTCAAGGTTTAAGAAAACAAGGCAGTGGAATGGAGCAATTCTTCTCTTCTGGATACTCATTTATTTTACAATTAAACAGTGTCCACAGGATCCTAATTAAGTTTTAGGTCGGAGTATCAATTTAAACCACTGGCTCTAGCATCAGAAAACCAGACCAAGTATTCTCGTTTTTTCACTAAATTGCTGAACTGGACAGGGGTGGTACCAAGTTTTGTGAGACCTAGAGATTATAATACTGGAGAAGGGGCTGTTAACACTTGAAAAAATACAAAATTAAAAATATCAAATTAATATTTTAAATATTTACTTAAAATGAGAAAGGAAGTCACAAAAAATTACAAATTTTAAGTAGCTCACTACCACAAATAACACCAAAACTGGGGAAAATGGCACAATGTGGTTCCTTAATTGGCTTACTGACACATCTTGGTAATATTTTTACTACATATTTAGCTACATACCCTGTGATAGCCTCTTCATATGACAGTATGACATTTTGTAATAATTGTAATAATTGCTATTTATAGAATAAAAAGATAACTACCTTCCCCCTAGAAAGCCTAATTGAAGCTTTAAAAATTGATAATATAGAAAAGCTTTTTTCAGCTTTATTTATTTATTTTTTTAATTTTATTTATTTATTTATTTATTTTTTGAGACGGAGTCTCCTCTGTCGCCCAGGCTGGAGTGCAGTGGCCGGATCTCAGCTCGCTGCAAGCTCCGCCTCCCGGGTCACGCCATTCTCCTGCCTCAGCCTCCCGAGTAGCTGGGACTACAGGCGCTCGCCACCTCGCCCAGCTAGTTTTTTGTATTTTTTAGTAGAGACGGGGTTTCACCGTGTTAGCCAGGATGGTCTCGATCTCCTGACCTCGTGATCCGCCCGTCTCGGCCTCCCAAAGTGCTGGGATTACAGGCTTGAGCCACCGCGCCCGGCTCAGCTTTATTATTAATTATTGGTCACTTCATGGAAACTGTTTTCAATGTTGTTAAATTTGAGAATGCCTATTGAGTTTCTTACATTTATAAACTAAGATTTTAGGATACTTCAAATTTGCTTGTGCAGTAATTAATTATATAGATACATATAATTAGTAGTATAAAATTGTATAAAATTATATTATATACAATTATATATGTTATATAGACAATTTATTCTTATTAAATAATTGTATTATTACTAAATCAAGAGCTTATTCATTAATTTATGTGAAATTTTCCTTTTCTTTCTAATGAATCACTGAGTATGATCTGAAAATTGCTTTCTTACCATTAATTCTAGATTCTAGGATAATTTCTATTGAGTTTATCATTTATCTGAATTTTTCTTATATATTTAGTAAATCAATTTTAAAATTATAATCATATATCTCAAAACCAGAAGTGTGTTCTCTTCTACTGCTTTTATAGAAACTTTCCAAAGATTCTTTTATATTTTCAGTTATAGTGGTTTATTTGACCCTTAACAACTTTTTTAGTAACTTTGTCATCTCTTTCATATTCAAGTCTCTTCTCTGAAATTTTATTTTAGAGACCTTGAAAGGCTGTTCTACTCATAATATAAACTTTGAACAGTCTTAAAATGTGCAATCTCATTACACTTGAAATATTTTTTTAAAAATCCATATTAATATGTGTATTTAAAGGATTCCATCTATGTGATAAACTTGAAATGAAAACATGCATCTATTAGAAAATGCTGAGTTAGTCAGCCACTTGCAGAGTCACCTTTTGTCTTGAATGACACCAAGGAAGAGCGGAGTGGGGCACACTTACTGTCTATTGATTATTGTTTTAAAGGGTGCTTGCAGCCAGAACTGCCTATAAAACATGTGCAGCCTTTTGTTCGAAAAGTATTAAAATTTCTGAGAAAGTGATGGGAGACAGTTAAGTCAGCGCAGGACCCTTCTAAGTGCCAGGAACTGTTTAAATCACACAGGTAACATGCCCGCAAAGCTGGCCCTGCACGGGGCCCCTGGCTCTTCTCCTTCATAACAGCAACACCATTATATGCCTGCCTGACTGTTTTTTAGTGCCTCACAGAAGGAACTCCTAGCCACATATATTCCACTAAATGGCAACTAAATATTTCCCCAAGTCAACGTTTCTACAGATCCTTAAAACATTCATTGCTACTCCAATGCCCCCCGAAATGAAGGAAAGGGTGAGGAAGGGAAAGTTAGAAAGAAAATGAAATGTTAGCCAATTTCAGTTTGACTATTTCATATTTGCAAGTGTACCAGCACATGTTACCCTATAAACACATTTCTATAGCCTCTACCAGAAGCTTAGATTGGGTTTCTGCAAGTGAATAACATTGAGGCAAAGGCGTGTAGCAGCTGGATATGGTGGCTCGGGCCTGTAATCCCAGCACTTTGGGAGGCTGAGGCAGACAGGTTGCTTGAGCCCAGGAGTTCGAGACTAGCCCAGGTAACATGGCAAAATCCCATCTCTACTAAAAATACAAAAATTAGCTGGGCGTGGTGGTGCGCACCTGTAGTCTCAGCTACTAAGGAGGCTGAAGTGGGAGGAGTGCTTGAGCTTAGGAGTTGGAGGCTTCAGTGAGTCAAGATCGCACCTGCACTCCAGCCTGTGTGACAGAGTGAGACCTTGTCTCAAATAAATAAATACATACATAAATAATAAAGTTAAATTTAAGAAAGCATGTAACTTTATGGTAAATCCACATCCGGACATGGGCCTGAGTCACTACTACATTCCAAGATCCCCTGAACACAGGTGTTTCTGGTACAGAACGCACTTCCTTACTACCTAGTTTGGGGTCACCATTGTTTCCATATTGCTACCTGAGAAACCCAGTAAGTCTCCATCCATTGTTCTTTTGGGAGACAGAAAGAAAAAGAGAGAGAGAGAACAAAGTCAACGTGCTGGGGCAGGCTTCTCCATCCCATAATTTCCAGATTCTCTCTGGAAATCCTCAGATTTGTGTCTAAGCATCATAGGAGTTTGCTAGATCTTAATCCAATGGTCAGCTGAGGGCATATAACTATGTGTCCTGGTATAGTTGTTTAAGTATCTTGCAGCCTAAAATACATTTAGTAGCTCTCAGAATTAGTACGATGAGGCTTTCTTACCACTTACCAGTTGGTTGTCATGGGATTTTCAATATTTGGCATTGAACCTCTGAGTTGGGGGTGGGCATGGATGGTAATAATGGATGTGCAAAACTGATGGTTTGCTGAGAAAACATCAATCACTAATTTCAGCGCCATCCAGTCGTCATCAAGTTCGGCGGCTCTGATATCACAGGGGCAAAAGAAGAAGGACTACTTGGGCCGGGCGCGGTGGCTCAAGCCTGTAATCCCAGCACTTTGGGAGGCCGAGACGGGCGAATCACGAGGTCAGGAGATCGAGACCATCCTGGCTGACACGGTGAAACCCCGTCTCTACTAAAAAATACAAAAAACTAGCCGGGCGTGGTGGCGGCGCCTGTAGTCCCAGCTACTCGGGAGGCTGAGGCAGGAGAATGGCGAGAACCCGGGAGGCGGAGCTTGCAGTGAGCTGAGATCCGGCCACTGCACTTCAGCCTGGGCGGCAGAGCGAGACTCCGTCTCAAAAAAAAAAAAAAAAAAAGAAGAAGAAGGACTACTTGTAGAAGTCCTGAGAAATCCTATCTCCCCAAATTTAACCCCCATATCCACACACTGTTTTATGACCTTCCAACTGAAATAATGACTCGGAAGTAAAGATTGTACACTCTTTTCTGCAAGGGCTCAATGGTGAAGAATCATGGTTAGTTTTGTATTTATCAAATCAGATCCCTAAAACGCTTCTCACATAAGCAGCAAGAACACCCTGTTCACAGAGTTACGCTGCTAATAAACAATTGATTCGGTTTCATTCTGGTGAAAATGAAACATTTTCCTGGAAGTGCTCTGATTATCCAGCTTAATCTCCTACATGTCCTTTGCAAATGGCTTTTCCTTAACTCTAATTTGAATGAGACCTCAATTTTCCATTGAAGCAAAATACTCAGTAAGAAGCCCTCTTTTTACCTTCACTAGAGAAAAAAATAAAATCCTTGGCTACCACTTTTAATACATATAATTAACTATCTAATATATCTCATCAAGTTTTTGTGCTAAGCTAAATGCAATGGCTTTATTGGTTCCTAAATTGCAGGTTCTCTTCCTTTCTGCCACTCATCATTACCCTTTGTCACCTTATTTGTTCTAGCCAATTTAACTCATTGATTTTCATTGTAAAGGCTCCAATACTGCTAGCAATTTGGGACTTTCACAAGTTAGCCTAATTCATGTTAACTAGTGTCACTGTCAACTTTATCATCGAGAATATAAGTTACAACCTTTTTATTCTGGGTATGTCTGTAAAGGAAGGGGCTAGACAAATGAACAACAATAACAAAAAGAATGAACAAGAAAAAATTTGAGATCCATACTTTATAAAGAAGTTAACATTCCAGAAATGTGCTATTTTGTTTAGAATGGATTTAGAAACATAGATTGAATTTCAGTACTAAACCAGCATTTGACTAACAACCTCTTGCCTAAAATCAGCAGTGCTGATGACTAAGTACAATTTAAAATAGTAAGTACTCAAGTAGAGGCATGGATATACAGAGCCTTACATTATATTTCCAAGTACTGCTCATTTTCTTATATTAAAAAAGTACTATTCTTTCCTTTAGAGCTAGACCTTATGTGAAAAATTACAGGGATTTCTTAACAATTCTTAATATTTTTCTTACCATAGCTTTTATTTAATGCCAAAAATTAATTATGTTGTCTTGACTCATGGAAATAGTGTTTAAAATATAATGCCTTGAAGCTAGCAATGACACTTTGCTCACGCTTTTGGAAAATTATAGTAGAGGACTACTATAGACAGAGTAAAGACATTATTGATTTTTGTGGATTATTTATTTAAAGAAATTGTTTGAGATTAGGAAAGTATGATAACAATTATCTTCCTTAAATGAAGATGCAAATATTTTATATTTAATGGAAAGATACCTTTAATTTCATTTTTCAAAACTTCAAGTCTTTCAACATTGTTATGAATTCACAAATGATAGAAGTTGTGGGCCGTATACTGCCACAACGCAGTCACCACCTCCTCCTTTGTGTTGGCCAGTCATTACTCTGCCACATACATAACCCTGAGGAAACCACAGTTTAATAAATATTTGAAAGGAATTCGGTGAACCCAAATATTAGTGCAACTCAAGAAAACTATTTTAGTCATCAGTGTACCTCATAAAAATAACTACATTGGCACTATCAGTAATCACTATGAAAAAGTAAGCTTCTTCAGGGAAATAATTTGACTTATTTATCTTTTTATTTTCAATACCTCGCATGGCACCAGGTCTCAAACTGCAAGTAGGCAAAACAGATATTTGGACTGGCTGTCATTCTGGTACTCTGCCTGCGTAATTTAAGAAAAGGATTCCCTGGGTGCCACCAAACTCTCTCTTGGTTAGGGCAATGCCCAGTAAATAGCAACGTGCACTTTACTTGCATTTTCCTCTTTGGAAACTAGTTGAAGGAAGAATTCAGATATTCTCAGGGTTATGACCCAATTATAAGTTCATATATTAATTGTGGATTATCTTAACATGAAAATCATCCACATTCTCCATTCAGATCTTTACATGTAAAATGTCAGTGGATATTGTTTCTTCTTTGTATACATGGAAAATGTATACAGTGAGACACTATGACATCATTCCTCAAGCTCGAGATAGAATTAGTTTAAGGGAAAGCTGCAATGGAGAGTACTATAATCAGATTTCTAGTTTGGACTATGTCAATTATTGTGGCTTCTTCAGGTTCATGTCACAAATCATTATTCTCAGCAAACTGGACCTGACTTAAAAACAGAAAGTCATTTGTCTATATTGTTACTGTTTGTTACACTAACTCTAGGACCATAAATTGGAGTAAAAGTGAATGTTCAGCATTTGGAAGCACATTTTGGCCTTAAAAGTAATTCTAAATAATTGACCATGACATATGATAAGCACTTCACCCTCTACTCCTCTTTCTAGGGTTAAAATAAACAGTCCAACCAAAGAGTAACCTAAAGTTATAGGTCAAATTCTTCTGTCCATATTCCAATAAGACTATCAAATCTTCATTATTCCTACCTTTTCTTTGAAATATTGTTCCCACTCTGTGCTGTACCATCCCCAACTAATCCAACTAAATAGCTAGAGAACAATTACAAAGCCCAAAGTTTTATTTAATGACTTAAAGAATGAAAAATGTTCCCCAAATTGCTGTGCAAAAATATATGCAGATATAAAATTAAACTTTCTCTTAAGCTTTCACGTTATTTCCAAAATAATCAATCAAACTAAATGTTCATCAACCAATGAATGGATAAAAAGAAAATGTGATATACATCTATACGTGGACACAATGGATAGTATCCATGTAATGAATAGTATAAATAGTATACACACAATGAGTTTTATCCATACAATGGCTACTATTCAGCCTTGAAAAAGAAGGAAATCCTGTCATTTGCAACAACGAGGATGAAACTCAGAAGAAAAATTTGGACCCCAGTTTTACATCTAAGCTCTCATTACACTGTAATCAATCGGTAGAAATAATGGTGATAGCTAACTGTTAACACTTGTCGAGTGCTACCATGTGCTAAGTAATATTCCAAGTGCCTTAAGTGTGCTACCTCATTTATATTTAACCATCATATGACATAACGGGAATTGTCATCTCCATTTTACAGAGAAGGAAACTGAGACACAGATACTCATGGCTTACAACACTGGTCAATCGTTGAATAGGCTGACATTTGAGGCTGTACTCTAATGATTTAAAATCATGTATTTGTTTTTAAAAATACCATATAGCCCATCTATTTCCACATAATTAAGAATTCTTTTTTTATGTAAGTGAAAGTCCAGTATTTCTTTCCTTTTTAAAAAATGTTTATTGTTTATTTGTATGAGTACGTCGTAAGTGTGTATATGCGAATTCTTATTGTCTTTCTGAAAGATAAGCAATAAAGCAGCATTTTGTCAGTTTATATAATGATTACGAATTCAGGAGACATTGAAAAATAATTTATTTTATAGAGTCTAACAATACAAGCAGCAAAACATGTTTTGCAAAAACTATATCAGACATTCTCAAACTTTTTGGTCTCAGGATTTATATTCTTGAAAGTCACTGAGGATCCCCAAACACTTTTATTTATGCAGGCTCTACCTATCTATCATTCTCTATCTATCTATATATATGTATATTGCATACTAAAAAAACGGAAAAGTTTAAGACATAAAAATACACAAGCATAAATTCCATTCACTGTAAGGATGATGACATCATCACATATTATGTAGCTCTGGAAAATTACACTCTATACATATGATAGAAAGAGTGAAATGGGAAAATAACATTTTGGGATTATTGAAATATAGTTTTGATCTCATTGATCCCCTGGAAGTGCAACATTTTGAGAAATGCTGATTAAAAAGTGATGGTTCTTACCCTGACAATTCTCAATAAATGATTTTAAGTTACTGATCAAAAAAAGTAAGAGATTCTACAAGACTATTTTTATGTTAATAATGGGATTGAAGTTGATGTTCCAATTACCTTCTGGTCATTCTTTTAAGATACAAATGTCTGACTGCAGCAGCTAGTTCTGGATGATATTTATTAGTTCACCATGAAACTTTAGAGACTCCACAGACCCCTGAAGCCATAGTTAGTGACTATTTACAAAGAGTTAACCTATCATATTACAGTGCTGAGATGACGTACAATAAATAATGATCTCTCTGAGTACAACCTCTGCAGACACCATGGCTGTAATTGAGTCAGGAGTTGAATTCAGATGACCCAAAACGGGGTGTTGTCACCCAGTCCTACCCAAAGGAGTCAAGGAAGACAAAAAACAGGGAGTCAAGTCACCTCTGACCAAATGAAGCTGAAATCCAGATGCTATGGAGGGAAAAAGTTAACCCTAAATTTTAAACATTAAATTAAAACATTAAACATAAAAGTAAATTCAGAACATTCATTTTCCCTCCAGTTTACAGTCTTAGGATTAGTGTTAAAAATAGTAACCATACAGAAGATATAATTTCATTCTTTTTGGGCTGAATAGTATTTCATTGTGGATATATACTATATTTTTTATCCATTACACAATCCATGCATGTAACAAAATTTCACATGTACCCCCATAAATTTGTACAAATGAAAAGAAAGAAATGAGAATGATACCACAAAAAAACAGTAAACAATACAATTCATACTCTAAAGAAGGGCTTAGAAGCAACATTAAGTCTGAGGACAGAAAGGAAAGGTTTGAATTATTTAGAAATATGGTCAGAGAAGGCAAGTCTGGATGAAGTGAGGAAGATCTGAGGTGTTGGCTATGAATAACTGTAGTGCGTTATTGAATGACTTTTATCAGCCAACAAATCTGTGCATGGGTGTGAGAGACGGGCTTAAAGGATAAGATTGTGCTATGACTTGAGTGCAAATTCAGGTGTTGCCAGTTGAGTTATTAAGAGGTGAGACCTTCAAGAGTTGATCAGACCATAAGGGCTCCTTTTCTTCTTAATGACATTAAAGCCATTATAAAAGAGGCTTCCCGCAGCTGTTGGTTAGCTTGCCCTTCTCTCTTCTGCCATGTGAGGATGCTGCAAGAAGACTTTCACCAGACCAAATACCAGTGCCCTGATCTTGGACTTCCCAGCCTCTAGGACTGTGAGAAGTAAATGTCTGGGTTTTTCAATAAATTATCCAGTGCCAAGTATTCTATTACAGTAGCACAAACAGATTAAGACTGGGGGGTTCCATAATGTTGAAAGTGAATGTTGGCTTGTGTGAATGCTATGTTCTCATCCTCCTATTACAAAAAGAATAAAAGGCCAGGCGCAGTGGCTCACGCCTGTAATCCCAGCACTTTGGGAAGCCGAGGTGGGCATATCACGAGGTCAGGAGATTGAGACCATCCTAGCTAACACAGTGAAACCCCATCTCTACTAAAAATACAAAAAATTAGCTGGGCATGGTAGCATGCACCTGTAGTCCCAACCACTCAGGGGACTGAGGCAGGAGAATCACTTGAACCCAGGATGCGGAGGTTGCAGTGATCTGAGATCGTGCCACTGCACTCCAGCCTGGGCAACAGAGCAAGACTCCATCTCAAAAAAAATAATAAATAAAAACCCTGCTAAAATGAGTATTTCCTACTTTGACCAAATCACCTTACCACTTAAAACAATTAAAAATATCATCAAACAACATTATTTTCACTTCTAAATTATGTATATTACAGAATTAAAAGAGCTTTCTTTTTTTAAAGATTTTAAACTGTGCCTTCCTTTCAATCCAGACACACACACAAACACACACAGAATGAGCGATGGCTAACATTCCAAAAGGTTGAAATTTTTGCATCAAAGTAAATTCAATGGTCGACTTAGAAAGTCCATCATTCTAAATTAGATCACTTAATTATACTCATTTTCTATTTTGAAACAGGGCAGTTCAAAAGAGCAATGAAGGGAATGGTGTTGATGCTTTCCGAGTTTCATTCCCAACTCTGCATCAAATGCATGCAAATAAATGCATCTGTCTGAAACCGTCATACTACCCTGTTCTTTCTCAAGCACTCACCTTGTAGTGAATGAGGCTCTGCAGACAAGAATTATGTGACAGCATGACCTTTATGAAACAGCAGATGCACCGTTATGTTATCAATTGGCAAATCCTAAAACAGCAGCAAACATGTTGATTAGATGTCTGTCATTTCCAAATGCTCCATTTGACAGTCTCCTGGAGTTCAGAGACAAATAATAAGGCATACACCACAATTTTACATTAGAGATTTTACTGCAGCCACCTAGAGGAAGCAATTTACCTAAGGTAGCAAGTTTTGTCTCTTCTCTTGGACTGCCACACAGATGAAATTATTAATAAACAAACAGATTTTGAAGAGGCCACATGGGAGTAGATAGACACTTCCCAGTAGGAAGTAGGTAGCAACCTCTACCTACTGCAACCCAGGATTACTTCTGATTGAGGAGACAATGCTTCAGATCCTCAATAGGGAGACACTCCTTTCTGTCTTTTGGGCATATGGCTGGGTTGGTCCCTGAATTGATCTCCTTGCCAAGATGAGGAACAACATCCTCAACTATCAAAACAACTATCTGTCATCTGAAAACCCTTCCAGGCAAATATATATATATATTTGAAGTGTAGTCTCACTCTGTCACCCAGGCTGGAGTGCAGTGGGAGATCTTGGCCCACTGCAGCCTCTGCCTCCCGGGTTCAAGTGATTCTCCTGTCTCAGCCTCCCAAGTAGCTCACCACTATGCCCGGATAATTTTTGTATTTTTAGTAGAGATGGGATTTCACCACATTTACCAGGCTGGTCTCAAAATCCTGACCTTAAGTGATCCACCTGCCTCGGCCTCCTGAAGTGCTGGGATTACAGGCATGAGCCATCGTGCCTGGCCAGCCAAACATATTGAGTGTAAGATAAGAATCTGTCCACAAAGGACCCTCTGCATTTGGCAGTCCTTGGAGCTAAGCACACTGATACGCAGGTTTTCACCTTACTTTAACTCTACTAGTCCACATAGAAGATTTTAAAACACCGATAGATGTTTTTAAGGCTTTTAAAGCACCTCCACTCAGAGACCACTGCAAAAGGCATGTGTGGTGGTGTTGGCAGTGGTCTTGAAGACCTCACAGAAAGGTGGGCCTTGGGATTGTGGGCAACTCAGGCTGACCGCAAACACAGACTTTCTCTTTTGCCACTTTTGCCCTGATGTCGAAATGTTTGAGAACTGCAGAGTTCTGTTAACAAGGGAGAAGCTGAGTTTCTATTCAAGTTTCCCTCTGTTTTAATAAGGTAACTCTAGAATGACTCGTAACGGCAGAGACCACAGTGGCATCAGGATTTCAGAAGCATCACTATAAACACCAGTAGATGAGAAGAACAAGCTGGAATTAATATGGCAAAAATATTCCATTACCGTTGCACCTAGAGCCATAAAGCTGACACTACAATCTTTTTTAAAAAATTGCCATTCGCCAGGGAACCTTCAGACAAAGAATATATTACTGCTTCCCATGACTGCTCCAGATACTCATATCTATATAAAACAGGAGCATTTATTTCACACTAGTTGTTCACTCGATCATTATCATCAATAACATACATTTGTAATCGGGTATAGATATAAGTGATAAGGAAAGGTAAGTGATGGACTGTGTTAATAAAAATACTTGACTACTACTCAACTAACAGCTGAATTCTAGCTATTTCTTGAAATTTCTTTGTTCCTATGAAATATGTAATTCCTCATTGTATTAGTCTGTTTTTCACACTGCTGATTAAAGACATACCTGAGAGTGGGCAATTTACAAAAGAAAGAGGTTTATTGGACTAAGAGTTCCACATTGCTGGGGAGGTCTCATGATCATGGTGGAAGGTGAAAGGCACGTCTCACATGGTGGCAGACAAGAGGAGAGAGCTTGTGTGGGGAAACTCCCATTTTTATACAACCATTGGATCTCCTGAGACTTATTCACTATCATGAGAACAGCATGGGAACGACCTGCTCCAATGATTAAGTCACCTCCCACCAGGTTCCTCCCACGACATGTGAGAATTGTGGGGATTAAAATTCAAGATGAGATTTGGGTGGGGATGCACCTAAACCATATCAGTCATATTTTTAAAATATCAGAAGAGTTTTCATTAAGCACAAGTAAACCTCTCTTGGCCCTCACATTCCACACCAGCTCCCTTCTCATTTCTCTGTTTACCTTTACAAAAAAAAAAAAAAATGAAAGAATATTTTATACACTCTGCTTCCTCTCCATTTTGCATTCACATTTCTTGCATTCAATCCATGCTTACCTGGGTTGCATCTCCCCATCTCCACTGAAATGATTCTTGTCTAGATAATCAATAGCTCCAGGTTGCTAAATCAGGGACACATTTGTCAGCATATTGTTCAGCTATTTAGCAGCATTTGAAACAAACGGTATTGGTTTCTTGAAACATTCTCTACCCTAAGATTCAGTGTCACTGCACTCCTTGGCTTTCCTCTACCCTCTGGCCTCTCCTTCTCAGTTTTCTTTGTTGTCTTCTCCTCCTTTACCAAAATTCCACAGAGAGTGATGTCTCAGGACTCATTCCTGAGACTGGTCACTTTTCCCTAATTCAGGTTGTTTCCAGCACCATCTGTACACTGCCTTTCAGACTTATACCTTCAATCTAGATTGTCTGAGTCCCAGACTTGTACATAAATAGGCAGGTAGATAGATAGAGAATTATAATAGATAGATAAATAGCCTCACACTTCCACTTAGTTGTCTAGTAGGCATCTCAAATATAAGAAGTCCAAAGTAGAAGTTTAAAACGAAACTTGCTCATACCATCCAAACCTCCAGATCTGTTTCTCCCTCAGTAAAGAGCCCTGTCAATAAAATTCAACCCAGAAAAACCTTCATTTGTACTTCCTTCCTTCCCTTTACTCCCTATATTGCACAAACAATGAATCCTACCATGTCACCTCCAAAAATATTTCTCCATTTTATGTACTTCTCTCTTTTCCCATTACTACCACCCTAACCAAGCCATCAGCATTTCTGATCTGAACTTTAAAAAAAAAAGAAAAAGAAAAGGAGATGAAAAAGCTAAAGACTTATCTCTGCTTCTACTTCTTACCTCCATGGATTCATTTTTTCTAACCCGAAATATGAAACCCTAAAATCACAAATCTAGTCAGGCCCTTCCTTTGTTTGAAAACTCTGTGTTGCTCTCCATTACACCTAGAATAAAATCCCAACTCCTCACGATGGATCAAGATGCTGCCTGGTTGAACCTCTGACTCAGCTGTTGTCACTCTCTTACTTGCTACCTGCTAGCCATATTGGCCTCCTCCTGTGCTTTCTATAATATGGTCTCAAGACTTTTTCTAAATACTATGCACCCGATATAATCTGTGCCTGGAATGTTGTATCCACCACCATTTTATAAGAAGTATGACAGGGCATAGTAATTTTACCATGTATCTGCTTATGCATTGCAAATAGACAGTAAGTCCCATAAAGGAAGTAATAATGTCTATCTTGTTCTCACAGTATGGTCATCACCTATATAGTAGGTACTAGTGTCTGGCACAGCACAGTCATTCAATAAATATTCACTTAATTCTTTAAGAATTTAATTCAGATAGCATAATCATTAAAGTATTGAAATTCTATACTAAGCTGAATGCACTTCTCCCATTATTCTTTTTCCCTCTCATATTATAGAACTGAAGTTATTTAATGTATGTATTTAATGAAGTAGTGAATGAATAGACTACGAGGGGAAGTGTTCATTCTCCTCTAATTATGTTTTTAAGCAAGGTATAGAATTCCAGATGCTGGATAACTAATGACAGAGAAAAGTCTTACTGAAAAGAATAAAACATTGTGGGAATAAAATGCAATCATCCAGAAGGCCTGAGAAGAGGAATGAATAGATGCTGCAGTTAAATAACTACCGCAAGAAAAATAACAAGGAGGGAAATACTGAGGAGCAAATAATTCAGGGCGAACAAAGGAAGACATGGACTCAGAGGGTCAAAATTTTTCTCTGACCTATGTGGCACGATAATCTATTATACAGTTAATAGTTTGAAAGATGTTTCCATCAGCCTGGGGCTCTCTCTCTGGTATCAAGACACAGTGATATTTTCTATGTCAAGACCGTAGCTCCAGTCCACCAGATTAATGCCAGAAATATGTATACGCAGGGCCTACAAATCTAATGAGCATGTTGGCAGACCATAACTCTACCCAGCTTCAATATCACTGTCCTACCTTAATATCACTCTCCATAATTCTACAGAGCTTCAATATCACTGTCCTACCTTAATATCACTGTCCACAATTCTACCCAGCTTCAATATCACTAGCCTACTCAGAGCCCCTCTCCACGCTTGTTGTGATCTGATTTTATTCCCCCAAAGTTTAAACAAATAACAAAATAAGCAAAAGCCTTAAGGTATCAAAAGGAAAATAGAGAGAGAATTGGGATAATTAGTCATGTATTACTATCAACATTAAATTATTATTAACCCCAAATTACCACTACATTGACTGTTGTCACTTCATGTTCCTGTTTTGCCAGTCTACATACACAATACTATGACATAATTCCATGGTTTTTCCAATAGTTTCAAAACCAAAAAAATAAAAAAATAAAACAACAACTCTAAAAATGCTACCAAAAAAATGTTTGTTATTCCAGTGGAATATACCAGTGGTATACTTTCCTGTGGTATTTATAAATTATATATAATTTTCCAGTGGAAAATTTAAGTAAATTTATAACTTGCATTGAAAGTATCAGAAAAAAAAGATACGGGCTTAATTAATATTTTTTCCTATTATCTCTTAGAAAACAGTCATTTAAAAAAGAAAACGAAAAAACTTGTAAGTCCCTTATGGGATAGCTATAATAGCTACTTTACAGTTCTGCATTGTTTTTCTTTTTACTTAGAAAAATATAAATAGAATGTATTCATTCTCAATGAGACTCTGCTAGTGACTAAAGTTATTTCATGAAAGAAAATGCGAGCCATTTAAGTAAAATACACTATTTTGCATGGACCAGAACAGATTTTAATTTTCTTTATAACATTTGAGTGAGCATTCTTGTGCACAGGGTAGTCTAAAATCCTCAGGTATCTTTTCCTTTACTGTTATTAACCCAACAAACATTGAGCTTTGACTCTGGCATTGAGCTGGGTGATAAGAACACAAAAATAAATATTCAGTTGCTACCTTAAGAATCCCACAGTTCAGTTTCTTTCGTTATTTTCAAAGGCAGCAATTACTTATTTAAGTAAATAATCTCGTAACATAAAAATATAATTTGTTTCACAAAAATCTGCATACTTTACGTTTTAGTAGTGATTTTTAGAAATAATTCTATATTATCTACTAGAAGAACATTTTAGCTCAGAAATTCCTAATAAATGTTTTATAAAGCACTAACTCTTTAGCATGTCAATCTTCATGGCAAATGGGGAAAATGATGTATTTAACAAAGCTAAACATGGTCAAAAGAGTTTCTTGATTTTATAAGATCCCAGAGGTTCTACCATGTAAACATGCATTATAAATTTCTTAGCCAGGCACGATGGCTCACACCTGTTATCCCAGCACTTTGGGAGGCCGAGGCGGGTGGATCACCTGAGGTCGGGAGTTCAAGACCAGCCTGACCAACATGGAGAAATCCTGTCTCTACTAATAATACAAAATTAGCTGGGCATGGTGGCGCATGCCTGTAATCCCAGCTACTTGGGAAGCTGAGGCAGGAGAATTGCTTGAACCCGGGAGGCAGAGGTTGCGGTGAGCCGAGATCACGCCATTACACTCCACCTGGGCAACAAAAGCAAAACTCTGTATCAAAAAATAAAATAAAATACAATAAAAATAAAATAAAATAAATTTCTTAACAGGAAAATATATTATCTGGCATTCACTGAGCTTATTTTACAGGAAAACCTCATTTCATGGGGAAAACACAAAGAAATCAAGTCCCATAGAACATATTTATGAAACTCCAGATAAGGTACAATTTAATTGGGTCAGAGATGGGTCAACATGTAATCATATCTAATTTACCCTATTGACCAATCTACATTTATTAAAGTAACTTAGAATTTTCCCGAAAAACTCTTAACTTATGTAAAAAGTGACTCTTTACATATAATTTGAGTCTGCAAGAGAAGGAATATCAACTTAAATAGATGCCTTCCAGCTCTCTTTTTCCTTTCAGAATCCATGTGCCATACTCCCACTACTGAAGATAAAAATGAGCTATGCAGAGAAAGATCAGTGAACAGGGAAAGAGGAATGTTTTGAAAACTGTAAGCTCTTATGCAGAGATAATTTCAATTTTTCAAGAGGATAATGCAAAACCCATTAAGAAAGAACCAGAATATTTTTCTCAATGGAATAACCATTTCATAATAATAAATATCATATAAATATCACATGTGAGAATAAAATGATGTGCAGAATTCATTGCTTGTTAGAATATCAGGAAAAGGTCCTGAGGCCCAGGTACCACAGTATTAGGTTTTTTCCTTGTAATCTTAGATAGGTCACTTCATTTCCCTGTGCCTAGACCTTTGCATTCACATAGAAGTCAGATGAATGAGAAAAAGGAAAAGCACTTGAATATCTAGGTTTTCTCTTATAATTTCTGAAGAAAAATTTACTTAAACCAATGGGAAAAATGAAAACTGCTCTTGATAAATGGAAAATGTCAATAGATATAAACCAAATGTATTTCTCTAAAACGTCAACTTTTATCACTAAACACTCATCACAATCAGTTTGGGATTTTAGCATGAACTTAGAAATAGTTCACCTACACATATTCTGGAAAGACAATCCAAATGCACTTTATTCATGACTAATATGATAAATGCTCAGCATGTCTAACTGGGGAAAGTATCACAGTGACATCATACAAGTACATTCTGTTTTTATTCAAACGATTGGCAATACCCCCATCACATCGAGTTTTAAAACTAAGTCAAGGGGGGAAAGATGGCTGCAGCACAAACATAACCAGACAGAAACCAGATGGAAAAGAGACGTAATGCAGAGCATGACAGCACGTTCTTTCTAGCAGCACAATTACAAAGGCATCTGTTCTGAAAGTACAGGTTTCCACTGCATTTTTGTTTTACCTGATGGATGAAAGAACAGAAGCATCTTAAATCATATGAATGCCAAAGCTATATATAACACATTACTTATATGCAGGAGCTGTTGGTTTCATGATGTCATGGACAGGGTTGATTAACAGCATTCTGTCCCAAAGGGTATAACTATAGCCATAAAAGTCATCTTGCAACTAGGTGACTAACTGCCCCAGCTACAAGGCAGAAGGGCAAATCTTCACAGCATCATGATATCCCAGGCTTTGCTGGGAGCTGGGGTTGCATAGAGCACAATTTTTCTTAGGTTCTGGCATATTTCTGCCAGTGGCAGAGCGATTTTACTGGCATGAATCAGAAAGCATGTGAGTCATCTGTATAATAAATGAGACAACTTTATTTCATTCAGCTTCTGCTCACTTCATTATAGCAACAAAAAGTAAGGAAAATTTCTGTTTTCTGTCAGGTTTTCCCAAAATGATCAGTCACTGATGGCTCACATGTCCCCACCAGAACTGTATGAGACTATGAAGCCACAGCTTGTATTGCCAGCAACCCAGGCAGGAATGTGGTTGCCAAGCACACTGGCTCCTGCAATGATTTACCACTTCCAAATGCTACATTTGACAACAGATCTAAGAAGTGCAGCTTTCTCAGCTAGGAGCTTCCTGAGTTAGATCTTCAGTCACTGCTGCTTGGCTTTGGTGTCTCCATGAAGGACCAGTTTTATGCATCTCTGCTTGCCAAAGCTCAGTCCCATGACTTAGACTCTGCACTTCAGGTTGCCTTCATCTTTCGTGTTCCACTAACAGACCCAGTCAAACCAAAGGTCTGATTGAATTAACTAGTTGAGTTAACTGGCAGCCCAGTTCAAGCAGGAGGGGAAGGGGAGAGCAAACTAAAAAAAAAAAAAAAAAAAAAAAAAAAAAAAAGCATTTTTTGAATACAAATGGGACTAAATGAAAACCACTTCTCTGAGTATATGGAACGCTACACAAACAGGATATCTGAGAATTAGTATCTGCTATATGCAAGGAGAATGACTATCACATATGCCCAGTTGAAACCAAATCATAATTTTTAAATTGAGAGGTGGTCTTGTTGAAGATGGCCGAATAGGAGCAGCTCCAGTCTCCAACTCCCAGCGCGAGCGACACAGAAGACCGGTGATTTCTGCATTTTCAACTGAGGTACTGGGTTCATCTCACTGGGGAGTGCCGGACAATCCGTGCTGGTCAGCTGCTGCAGCCCGACCAGCGAGAGCTGAAGCAGGGCGAGGCATTGCCTCACCTGGGAAGCGCAAGGGGGAAGGGAGTCCCTTTTCCTAGCCAGGGGAACTGAGACACACAACACCTGGAAAATCGGGTAACTCCCACCCCAATACTGCGCTTTAAGCAAACAGGCACACCAGGAGATCATATCCCACACCTGGCCGGGAGGGTCCCACACCCACGGAGCCTCCCTCATTGCTAGCGCAGCAGTCTGTGATCTACCGGCAAGGCAGCAGTGAGGCTGGGGGAGGGGCGCCCCCCATTGCTGAGGCTTAAGTAGGTAAACAAAGCTGCTGGGAAGCTCGAACTGGGTGGAGCTCACAGCAGCTCAAGGAAACCTGCCTGTCTCTGTAGACTCCACCTCTGGGGACAGGGCACAGCTAAACAACAACAACAACAACAAAAAGCAGCAGAAACCTCTGCAGACGCAAACGACTCTGTCTGACAGCTTTGAAGAGAGCAGTGGATCTCCCAACACGGAGGTTGAGATCTGAGAAGGGACAGACTCCCTGCTCAAGTGGGTCCCTGACCCCTGAGTAGCCTAACTGGGAGACATCCCCCACTAGGGGCAGTCTGACACCCCACACCTCACAGGGAGGAGTACACCCCTGAGAGGAAGCTTCCAAAGCAAGAATCAGACAGGTACACTCGCTGTTCAGAAATATTCTATCTTCTGCAGCCTCTGCTGCTGATACCCAGGCAAACAAGGTCTGGAGTGGACCTCAAGCAATCTCCAACAGACCTACAGCTGAGGGTCCTGACTGTTAGAAGGAAAACTATCAAACAGGAAGGACACCTACACCAAAACCCCATCAGTACATCACCATCATCAAAGACCAGAGGCAGATAAAACCACAAAGATGGGGAAAAAGCAGGGCAGAAAAGCTGGAAATTCAAAAAATAAGAGCGCATCTCCCCCGGCAAAGGAGCGCAGCTCATCGCCAGCAATGGATCAAAGCTGGACGGAGAATGGCTTTGACGAGATGAGAGAAGAAGGCTTCAGTCCATCAAATTTCTCAGAGCTAAAGGAGGAATTACGTACCCAGCGCAAAGAAACTAAAAATCTTGAAAAAAAAGTGGAAGAATTGATGGCTAGAGTAATTAATGCAGAGAAGGTCCTAAACGAAATGAAAGAGATGAAAACCATGACACGAGAAATACGTGACAAATGCACAAGCTTCAGTAACCGACTCGATCAAATGGAAGAAAGAGTATCAGCGATTGAGGATCAAATGAATGAAATGAAGCGAGAAGAGAAACCAAAAGAAAAAAGAAGAAAAAGAAATGAACAAAGCCTGCAAGAAGTATGGGATTATGTAAAAAGACCAAATCTACGTCTGATTGGGGTGCCTGAAAGTGAGGGGGAAAATGGAACCAAGTTGGAAAACACTCTTCAGGATATCATCCAGGAGAACTTCCCGAACCTAGTAGGGCAGGCCAACATTCAAATCCAGGAAATACAGAGAACGCCACAAAGATACTCCTCGAGAAGAGCAACTCCAAGACACATAATTGCCAGATTCACCAAAGTTGAAATGAAGGAAAAAATCTTAAGGGCAGCCAGAGAGAAAGGTCGGGTTACCCACAAAGGGAAGCCCATCAGACTAACAGCAGATCTCTCAGCAGAAACTCTACAAGCCAGAAGAGAGTGGGGGTCAATATTCAACATTCTTAAAGAAAAGAATTTTAAACCCAGAATTTCATATCCAGCCAAACTAAGTTTCATAAGTGAAGGAGAAATAAAATCCTTTACAGATAAGCAAATGCTTAGAGATTTTGTCACCACTAGGCCTGCCTTACAAGAGACCCTGAAGGAAGCACTAAACATGGAAAGGAACAACCGGTACCAGCCATTGCAAAAACATGCCAAAATGTGAAGACCATCGAGGCTAGGAAGAAACTGCATCAACTAACGAGCAAAATAACCAGTTAATATCATAATGGCAGGATCAAGTTCACACATAACAATCTTAACCTTAAATGTAAATGGACTAAATGCTCCAATTAAAAGACACAGACTGGCAAACTGGATAAAGAGTCAAGACCCATCAGTCTGCTGTATTCAGGAGACCCATCTCACACGCAGAGACATACATAGGCTCAAAATAAAGGGATGGAGGAAGATTTACCAAGCAAATGGAGAACAAAAAAAGCGGGGGTTGCAATACTAGTCTCTGATAAAACAGACTTTAAACCATCAAAGATCAAAAGAGACAAAGAAGGCCATTACATAATGGTAAAGGGATCAATTCAACAGGAAGAGCTAACTATCCTAAATATATATGCACCCAATACAGGAGCACCCAGATTCATAAAGCAAGTCCTTAGAGACTTACAAAGAGACTTAGACTCCCATACAATAATAATGGGAGACTTCAACACTCCACTGTCAACAGTAGACAGATCAACGAGACAGAAAGTTAACAAGGATATCCAGGAATTGAACTCATCTCTGCAGCAAGCAGACCTAATAGACATCTATAGAACTCTCCACCCCAAATCAACAGAATATACATTCTTCTCAGCACCACATCATACTTACTCCAAAATTGACCACGTAATTGGAAGTAAAGCACTCCTCAGCAAATGTACAAGAACAGAAATTATAACAAACTGTCTCTCAGACCACAGTGCCATCAAACTAGAACTCAGGACTAAGAAACTCAATCAAAACCGCTCAACTACATGGAAACTGAACAACCTGCTCCTGAATGACTACTGGGTACATAACGAAATGAAGGCAGAAATAAAGATGTTCTTTGAAACCAATGAGAACAAAGATACAACATACCAGAATCTCTGGGACACATTTAAAGCAGTGTGTAGAGGGAAATTTATAGCACTAAATGCCCACAAGAGAAAGCAGGAAAGATCTAAAATTGACACTCTAACATCGCAATTAAAAGAACTAGAGAAGCAAGAGCAAACACATTCGAAAGCTAGCAGAAGGCAAGAAATAACTAAGATCAGAGCAGAACTGAAGGAGATAGAGACACAAAAAACCCTCCGAAAAATCAATGAATCCAGGAGTTGGTTTTTTGAAAAGATCAACAAAATTGACAGACCACTAGCCAGACTAATAAAGAAGAAAAGAGAGAAGAATCAAATTGACGCAATTAAAAATGATAAAGGGGATATCACCACCAACCCCACAGAAATACAAACTACCATCAGAGAATACTATAAACACCTCTATGCAAATAAACTGGAAAATCTAGAAGAAATGGATAATTTCCTGGACACTTACACTCTTCCAAGACTAAACCAGGAAGAAGTTGAATCCCTGAATAGACCAATAGCAGGCTCTGAAATTGAGGCAATAATTAATAGCCTACCAACCAAAAAAAGTCCAGGACCAGATGGATTCACAGCTGAATTCTACCAGAGGTACAAGGAGGAGTTGGTACCATTCCTTCTGAAACTATTCCAATCAATAGAAAAAGAGGGAATCCTCCCTAACTCATTTTATGAGGCCAACATCATCCTGATACCAAAGCCTGGCAGAGACACAACAAAAAAAGAGAATTTTAGACCAATATCCCTGATGAACATCGATGCAAAAATCCTCAATAAAATACTGGCAAACCGGATTCAGCAACACATCAAAAAGCTTATCCACCATGATCAAGTGGGCTTCATCCCTGGGATGCAAGGCTGGTTCAACATTCGCAAATCAATAAACATAATCCAGCATATAAACAGAACCAAAGACAAGAACCACATGATTATCTCAATTGAAGCAGAAAAGGCTTTTGACAAAATTCAACAGCCCTTCATGCTAAAAACGCTCAATAAATTCGGTATTGATGGAACGTACCTCAAAATAATAAGAGCTATTTATGACAAACCCACAGCCAATATTATACAGAATGGGCAAAAACTGGAAAAATTCCCTTTGAAAACTGGCACAAGACAGGGATGCCCTCTCTCACCACTCCTATTCAACATAGTGTTGGAAGTTCTGGCTAGGGCAATCAGGCAAGAGAAAGAAATCAAGGGTATTCAGTTAGGAAAAGAAGAAGTCAAATTGTCCCTCTTTGCAGATGACATGATTGTATATTTAGAAAACCCCATTGTCTCAGCCCAAAATCTCCTTAAGCTGATAAGCAACTTCAGCAAAGTCTCAGGATACAAAATTAATGTGCAAAAATCACAAGCATTCTTATACACCAGTAACAGACAAACAGAGAGCCAAATCAGGAATGAACTTCCATTCACAATTGCTTCAAAGAGAATAAAATACCTAGGAATCCAACTTACAAGGGATGTAAAGGACCTCTTCAAGGAGAGCTACAAACCACTGCTCAGTGAAATCAAAGAGGACACAAACAAATGGAAGAACATACCATGCTCATGGATAGGAAGAATCAATATCGTGAAAATGGCCATACTGCCCAAGGTAATTTATAGATTCAATGCCATCCCCATCAAGCTACCAATGAGTTTCTTCATAGAATTGGAAAAAACTGCTTTAAAGTTCATATGGAACCAAAAAAGAGCCCGCATCTCCAAGACAATCCTAAGTCAAAAGAACAAAGCTGGAGGCATCACGCTACCTGACTTCAAACTATACTACAAGGCTACAGTAACCAAAACAGCATGGTACTGGTACCAAAACAGAGATATAGACCAATGGAACAGAACAGAGTCCTCAGAAATAATACCACACATCTACAGCCATCTGATCTTTGACAAACCTGAGAGAAACAAGAAATGGGGAAAGGATTCCCTATTTAATAAATGGTGCTGGGAAAATTGGCTAGCCATAAGTAGAAAGCTGAAACTGGATCCTTTCCTTACTCCTTATACGAAAATTAATTCAAGATGGATTAGAGACTTAAATGTTAGACCTAATACCATAAAAATCCTAGAGGAAAACCTAGGTAGTACCATTCAGGACATAGGCATGGGCAAAGACTTCATGTCTAAAACACCAAAAGCAATGGCAGCAAAAGCCAAAATTGACAAATGGGATCTCATTAAACTAAAGAGCTTCTGCACAGCAAAAGAAACTACCATCAGAGTGAACAGGCAACCTACAGAATGGGAGAAAATTTTTGCAATCTACTCATCTGACAAAGGGCTAATATCCAGAACCTACAAAGAACTCAAACAAATTTACAAGAAAAAAACAAACAACCCCATCAAAAAGTGGGCAAAGGATATGAACAGACATTTCTCAAAAGACGACATTCATACAGCCAACAGACACATGAAAAAATGCTCATCATCACTGGCCATCAGAGAAATGCAAATCAAAACCACAATGAGATACCATCTCACACCAGTTAGAATGGCAATCATTTAAAAGTCAGGAAACAACAGGTGCTGGAGAGGATGTGGAGAAATAGGAACACTTTTACACTGTTGGTGGGATTGTAAACTAGTTCAACCATTATGGAAAACAGTATGGCGATTCCTCAAGGATCTAGAACTAGATGTACCATATGACCCAGCCATCCCATTACTGGGTATATACCCAAAGGATTATAAATTATGCTGCTATAAAGACACATGCACACGTATGTTTATTGCAGCACTATTCACAATAGCAAAGACTTGGAATCAACCCAAATGTCCATCAGTGACAGATTGGATTAAGAAAATGTGGCACATATACACCATGGAATACTATGTAGCCATAAAAAAGGATGAGTTTGAGTCCTTTGTAGGGACTTGGATGCAGCTGGAATCCATCATTCTTAGCAAACTATCACAAGAACAGAAAACCAAACACCGCATGTTCTCACTCATAGGTGGGAACTGAACAATGAGATCACTCGGACTCAGGAAGGGGAACATCACACACCGGGGCCTATCATGGGGAGGGGGGAGGGGGGAAGGGGGAGGGATTGCATTGGGAGTTATACCTGATGTAAATGACGAGTTGATGGGTGCAGCACAGCAACATGGCACAAGTATACATATGTAACAAACCTGCACGTTATGCACATGTACCCTACAACTTAAAGTATAATAATAATAAATTAATTAAAAAAATAATAATAAATAAATAAATAAATTGAGAGGTAAGATAAAAATGTACATTTGTGAATTATAAAGGATATTAGAAATTTTCTACTCCCCTCATCTACATAATGCAGAAATGGCCTACAAGATAGCTTCAGAGCACTCATGCAGTCTTTGAATCATTTAAATCGCTGGGAACTCACTTGCTCTCAGGGCAGCCCATTTCTTTGCTGACCAATTCTGCTGACTAAAAGAGATTCTAACAGTGCCCAGAAATATGCCTCTCAGAAGTTCCCATACACTAATTCTCATTCTGGCCACTTCACAGAGCTGGGTGAGAGCTTATCTAAGAAATTTACTTCATACTTTATACTCCAATCCACTCCGATTCTTGCACTTTGAATCATTCAGATTTGTTAGTAATTCTGGTCAGTATCCATCTGGTCCTAATATTCCTGATCTTGACTATACTCTTAATTCCGTTTTGCTCAATTACATGTTCAGTTGACTGGATCATCGCCTTTGTTCAGAGAATAAGTAGAGAATCACCAGTTGGCTCTACTGCCCGTTTCCTTTTCCTAGGCAGTGTTCTGCCATGTCAGTCCTCCAGAGTATCCTTTGCTGGCACAGAGGGGCTCCCAGCCCTTAGTCTTCTCTCCAGAATATTCCAACCCACACTGTGTTTGTGTGTCCCAACTTGGTTTTTTCTACCTGCTAAGCCTTGAAAACTCTCTCCCACTTCCCTCTGATTCTCATTGCAGAAACAAGCTGAAGTAAGACTCTACTCAGATCTGGGAGAGTAATGAGTAAGCAAAGATTTAAAATGCAGGCAAAACAAAACAAAACAAAACCTGGTAACAGCCTGAACTCAAGCAAGGAAGATAGATGATGGATACAAGCAATATTAAAAGCTAGCAATTGTAGAATGCAATAACTGAATTTATGATATGCATTGAGGAATGTGTATGTGAGAAGAAGATTACAAGGCCAAGAGTGGTACCATTCACCAAGATAGATGATACAGAATGAGTCTGATGAAATGTAATGATTAAGTTTTCAATGTGATTGATTTGAAGTGCCTTTGGGCCTTCCAAATTGAAACATTTATTAGGTCATAGGAAATATACGTCCAGAAATCAGAAGAGTTCTTGATTAGATTTGAGAATCATCAAAATGTAAAGGAAATGTTAGGCAAAGGTTTTCTTTAAGGTATTTTAGGTATTATATTTAGAACAAAAAGCTCAGAGAGATGAAAATGGATCACTTTGGAATTATGACTTTGACTCTTAAAAATTAAGCAGATAGATAAAGAACAGTTCTTGAAAGAAATCTAGAATGAATGTCTAATGATAGTAAAAGAGGAGAAAAATTAAAAATTAGATAATGAAAATCAAAGGAGGTAGTTTTAAGAAGAAAATTGTTAACACTAACAAATGCTCATCAGAGCGTTCAATGCTTCTGCCAAATCACTTTAAAATCTGCCCCACTCAAATTCAAGTAGCACTTTAATTTTATTGACAAATGCACGAGACAAATAAAACAATACTTTCTTTTTGTTTGATTCAACTAACTGGACTTCAAATTAGAGAGTCACAGTTTTACCCGAGAATACATGAAAAATAAAGCCATCACTTCTGTGGATTCCATCTCAGTCCCTATAAATGTGTTGCTTGCTTGGTGAGCTGGGAAAGATTGTCTCCTTGGGCCGAGTGCTGAAAGGTTTCTTATTTTAAGGACTTATGCCTTTGTAATTCAGCACAAGAATGATTCTTGACATAAATCCATCTAGTTTCCTAGGAAAAAAATTTGAAACTTTCCCATTAAATTGTGAAATGAATTAATAAAAAATGCACTTTCTAGTATTGGGAATTGTGGCTTAATGTTGTCTAATGAGGTTGATTTTAAATAATTCTACAAAGTGGTGATCTCAAATCCAGCAGAGATACAGTTTGGATGTTAAACTCAGATTAAAGATCAGACAAGTATATGGTATTATTGAATGACTGGTGAATGCAACAAAAGCTAAGATTAGCAGATAACATAAGGCATGCAATTATAATATCAAATTTTATCAGTTATTAAAGCCATATCTGAGAAAGAAACTGTCAGATATATTTTAAAATTCTATAACCTATTGTAAAACAGCCTATGTATTATTATAATTTTTGGCTTCTATTGTCTGCTGTTTTCCCCAGAACTCTAGCACAGGTCAGTAAATAGACCATTATCCACACAGAAGGTCCTCTTAGGCTGCAGCCCTCCCAAAGATAACAACTTTCTACCTGTTAATATTCTAATTTAATTTTCCCTTTCATTAAACTGTAGTAAATGGAATCACAAAATATGTACCTTTCTGTGCCTGGCATCTTTCACTCAGCATTGAGTTTGTGAGTTTTATTCATGATGTTGAATATAAGTTGTCCTTTCTTATATCTGCAAAGTACTTCATTATGTGAATATCCCAATTACTATATATCCATTTTGTTATTTTTGGACACATATTGTTGTCAATTTGGGATTGTTATGAATAAAGCTGTTATAAGCATTGCTATACCTGTGTTTTGGTGATTATATGTAGATATTTCTGCTAGGAGTGGAGTTTTTTAGTATGTGTCAACAAATGATTGATCGTATATATCAACAGTGACTGATTCTAAATGATTATACAATGTATGCTACCATTTAGTATTATAAAAGAGTTTTGGATGCTCCTTGTCTTCTTTAACACTTGTTACTTTCTTTCTCATCTTAGTCATTCTGGTGTTTATATAACTTGTTGTGGTTTTAGTTTACATTTCCCTTTTATCTAATAATGTTTTGTGCACCGTTTATATGCATATCAATCATTTGGAAATCTACTTTCTGTAAAGTCCCTTTTCAAGTCTTTTGTATATTCTTCTTTGGTAGTTTGCTACTATTGAGTGGCAGCAGTTTTGTGTGTGTGTGTTTTGTGTCCTATTTCTGGCTTACATTTTCACATTCTTAATGGTGTCATTTGCTGAACAAAAATTTTTAATCTTAACCTAGTCAAAATTCTCATTTTTCAATTATGGTTAGCGCATTTAACGTCCTGTTAGATAATTGTCTACTCCTAAAACATTAAAGATGTTTTCCAGTGTATTCTCCAAAGTGCTGTATTGTCTACTTTTTCCACCTAAATCTGAAGTCTCTTGTTTGGTTGTATGTGTGTGTGTGTCTCTGTGTGTGTGTGTCTCTGTGTGTGTGTATGGTGTAAGAAAATCTCAATGTTCATTTTTTTAACATCAATATTCAATTGACTCAATACAACGTATTGAAAAGACTATTGTTTCCATATTTCCTTGCACAAAATGACTTTGTAAGAAATAAGATAATGTGTATCTTTGTACCAATAACATACTATCTTAATAACCACAACTTTTGAATAGGTCTTTTTATTTGTTAGTGTAGGCCTTCAGTTTGACTCCTCTTCTGAAAATCACCTTGGCTATTTTTGGTCTTTTGTATTTCAAAAGAAGTCTTAGAATTAGCTTGTCAAGGTCAACACAGAAAAAAGTGGGGTATTTATTGGTACTCATTGAAATGATAAACAAAATTGGAGAGAACTAACATCTTTTATAGAAAAGCAAAAAGGTCCACAAATTCCACCCTTTCTTGTAATCATGCCTTTGCAATGAAATTTTACAAGGTTAGGCTTCAAGGAACATTGTGTTTGCTTTCTCTGTTTTGGAACTCTGCCAAGACACCATATGACAAGCTTGGGATCGCCTGTTGATTATGGGAAACAAATGCTCCTATATTACTATCATCTGTTGCCCAAATTAAAGCCAGACATCTGCCCAATATGTAAGTGAAGTAATTCTCCAATCAGATCAGTTGATCTACCAGATGACCATAGACGCATGTTAGTCAACTCTCTTTTTCATCTTAGTCATTTTGGCAAGTAAAAATAAGCTGAGCATGACCTAGATCAGCAGAACTTCCCACATGACCAGACTCAGGATCAATGATAAATGGTTGTTATTTTGTCTCTAAATGTGGAGGCGGTTTGCCATACAGCAATTTCTAACTGACACAACGTATTCACAATATAGTGTCTTTCAATCCATGAACATGGTATATCACTTAATTTATTTTGTCTTTTTAATTGTTGTCAATTTTGTATTATTCAGTGTAGAGATCATTTTCATTTCTATTGCTTGGTAATTTTTAATACAACTGAAAATTACATGATTTTTAAAATTTATTTTTCTAGTTATTTGCCTGGTTTAAATTATAAAATTGATTTTTACATATTGAATGTGTATCCTATTTCTGTGCTAAAACTATTTTATTAATTTTAATAATTTGCCTATAGAGTCTTTAAAATTTTTTATTTCACAATTCTATTTTCTGAGAATAATGACAGTTTAGATCCTTTATTTCTAATCCTTATTCTTTTGTCCTCTTTTATTTGCCATTTTGCACTGTGCTGAATACCCAGCACAACTCAGCACAAAATCTCAACGTTTTACTATAAAATATGATGCCTCTGATAATTCTTTGTTATATCAAGAAACTTTTCTTCCATATGTACTTTGCCAAGAGTTGTGGTTTTTATTATGAATGCTTTCTGAATTTATCAAGTGCTGTTACTAAATTTATCAATATAATCATTCAGTTTTTCTTCCTTTTTGTGTTAATGTGATGAATTAGATTTTCTGTTTTGCAAATCATAAACCACTCTGGCATGCTTGAAATGTATTCCACTTTTATGTGATGTATTTACCCTTTTAATATTGTTGAATTCTCTTTGCTAATATTGTATTTACAGTTTTTGTATCTTTGTTCAGGAAGGAGACTAATCTGCAAGTTAGTTCCTGTCCTTGTCAGGTCTTAATGTCAAAGTTACACTGGTCTCTCCCTTTCCATTCTCTGCAAGAGTTTATATAATATTGGTGTGTTTTGGATTTTTTTTTAAACATTTAGCTAAATTTACTGTTGAAGTCCATGAGATTTATGTTTTCTTCAAAATATACATAAATAAAAGACAATTTTTAATAGCCACTGGACTATTTAAATGATCTATTCTTCTGTCAGTTTCTGTAAGTTGTATTTATTAATGTCTATTTCATTTAAATTTCTAACATTGGCTAATACTTGTTTAGAATATCTTCGTGTTTTGTAATTTCTGTAGAGCATTTAGTGATGTCCACTTTTTAACTCTTGATATTAACTTGTTAACTTGTATTTTTTCTTTTTTCTTAACAAAGTTATTCTGAGTTTATAAATTTTGTTACTCATTTTACAGTGCTGTTTTGATTGTAAATTTACTGTTAGAACTTTTTTCTATCTTATTAATTTCTACTTTTGTTTTTGTTATTTTTCTTTATATTGTTTTGCTTTCCTTTTTCTATATTCTTTAGGTTGAATATAAAACCATTGATTTTTCATCTTTTTTCTTTTCTAGTAGTACAAGGAAGCATAACTACTTATAAATTTTTCACTTATCTTTTTTATTACTGATATTCAACTAAATTTCTCTGTGGTAGTATAATATACTATATCAAACTATTAAATATTTGTGAAGACTTTCTATCCCAGTACACAGTTGGTTTTGGTCAATGTTTCATGCACACTATACTTGTTAATTAGGTCAGTTTTGTTGACTGTTTTACAGATTTCTTCTGTCAAAGAATTTTTGTCTACATTTTCTATTGGCTATTAACAGAACAATGTTAAAGCTTTCTACTATGATTTTATAATTATTTATTTATTTTTTTAGTTTGGTCAGTGTATGCATTATATATTTTGAAGTTATAATACTGAATGCATAAAAACTTAGAATTCTAGTGTCTTCTTAGCAAATGTGCCCCTTTATAATTTTTAAATTCCTTCTTTATCTCTAGTTACCTGTCTTGATTTAAATTATACTTATTCTGGTATTAGTATGGGCTTAGCAGAGGTGCTTTTTTCTTTTTCACTAGTATTTGCGTGTCATTTTTTTCTTTTTTTTTTCTTTTTTTTTACTCTCAGTCTTTCTGTTAAAGGCAGTTTTTTGTATGTAGTATGGCAAACATAACCTTTTGTTTAAAGTCCTTAGTAAATCGACTGTTATGTTTTGTTGCTTAATTTCCATTGCCTTCAAAGCCAATGTTTTTTATATTTTGTTCATCTATTGGTTGTTTCAGATAGAATAATAAATCCTGCTCCTCCATCTTGGTTAAAAGTGCACATATGTCAATTATCTCTTAGAGAGATTTGTAATAAAAACAAAAAGCATCTTTAAATGTACTCAGGTAACAACTTCTGTACTCTTCATTCCTTTGTATTGATCTACAGTTCCATCTGGTATCATCTTCCTTTTGTTGGAAGGATTGACTTTACCATTTCTTTTATTCAGGTCTACTGGCAATTAATACTTATAGCTTTTGTATATTTTAAATTGGCTTTATTTTGCCTTCTTTTTTTGAGAGACTTTCCCTGGATATATAATTCAAAGTTGATTTTTTTCTTTCAGTATCTTAAATATATTGTTTCACTGTGTTTTGACTTGTACTGCTTACATTTTTTTTCAACAGGAACTCTTCTTTCATACTTATCTTTTTCCTTTATATATACTATGTCTTTTTTTCCCCCTCTAACTGTGTTTAACATTTTTCCCTCATCTCTAGTTGTGTTTTTACATGCCTTGGAATAGTTTTATTTATGTTTTCTTGTGATGGGGTTTGATAAGCTTCTGGAATCTTTGTGTGTTTAAAATGTTTCTCAGATTTGAACAATTTCAGCTATTCTTTTTACAGATTTTTTTTGCCTCACCCCTCCATGTCCTCTGTGTCTTCATGTTCACCTGTCTTTTCTTCTTCATTATCTAATCTGCTGATAATCATATGCAGTGCATTTTCTTATCTTAGAAATTGTAACTTACATATGTAGATGTTCATTTTGGGTCTGCTTTTTATTTTATATGTCTCTACATAACATATATTCTTTCCTCTAGCTTCTTGAGCATATGAAACAAAATTATAATAATTTTTGTAATTTGCTTGTCTACTAATTCTATCATCCATGTAATTGCTACATCAGTTTCAAGTGAATTATTTTTCTTCTAATCATGGATTATATTTTCTCACTTCTTTGCATGGCTAGTAACTTTTAAATGAATGCTAAACTTTATGAATGCTACCTTATTAGTCGCTATATATTCTTATATGCATATAAATATTATTGAACTTTGTTCTGGGATGCAAAAAAGTTATTTGAAAATGGATTGACGCCTTGGGGTCTTGCTTATAAGCCTTGTTAGGTGGAGCATAGCAGCATTTAGTCAAGAGTTAGTTTTTCCCACTATTAAAGCAAGACACTTTATACTCTACTTAGTGCTCAGTAAATTCTGAAGTTTTCTCCTCTAGCTATTTGAAACAAGTACTACTCCCGGCGTTATGTGAGCTTTGGACACTGTTTCCTTTATATTAAGTATCACCTAACTTTTTTGCTGGATGTTCAATGTCATGAGAGCCATTGTTCCATATTTTGGTTTCTTTTTCAGTTGATTCAAGTAAAGCTAGTCCCTGTTACTTCATCTTTGCTGTAAGCAGAACTATATAATCTGGTCTTTAGATTATAACATTTAGTCACAAGTAAGACTGCGACTAAAAAGGTGAGGACTTGACAAAAGTCACATAGTAACAAGGTGATGGGTGGGCCTTTGTGGCCACCTCACTTTGTGGCCATTGTGACTGTTCTTTTTTATAAAAAGGATGGTGACAATGAACATACAAAGGTTAAGAACAACCGACATGCAAAGAAGAGCATGCACAGATGCTAAACATATACAACCAGGGGTGAATTTTGCCAGACATTGCCTGTTAGTACTTAGCACTACTCCCTCCCTTCTAAGCTTTTCCCCTTTTTCACATGCTAGAAGACTAAAGGCTCTCTTGTCAGCAAAGTCCCAATGTAAGTTCTGACAATTAGGTATTTGCATAAATTCAGAAGAGAAAAAGAAACTATAATTCAATATTTGTCTTCAAATTCCAGCAGTAACCTAGTGTGCACTCTTATTGAAAAAATGGCATTGAAGGAAAAGAGAATTATGATCTGAATATAGCCAGAAAACAACATGTGCTTCTTCGCAGCTGAGTGGCAACAAGAGGCATATTAAAACAGGCTCCTGTGGACACAAAAGTAGCCTCATTTCAGTTCCTAATCTTTCAGTAATACCATCTTCCTCCCATTTGTTCCTCTAGTAATTACAAATGTCCACCCTCATAATTTATATTAAATATGTCTTGTATGAAAAGATCTACAATGCTATCTTTTACTGACTTGATTCTGTTATGGTATTCCACTAATGTATGAAGAATCACTAAATGAATAAGTTAATGATAGATAAAATAAGGAGAAAGAAGAGGTTGAAAGGAGAGAAAGCATTACATAAAAAGTTGAAAAAAGAAGGAGATGAAGGAATTTGTCTTATACTGTTGATTTTCAGCATATTTTGCAAAAACCTTTTCTGATAATACCCATTTTCGTACTGGATAGCACACTAAGGTATTGACAATTCTATAAAGGTTTAAGTTTCTCTTTTTTACCTTAAGCATATTTGGTTTTTAAGAATATCTCTTTTATGATTTTGTCACTCTCTATTGCTCCACAATCGAATTAATCATGAAAAATTATAATTTTGCAACTGAAAACAATAATACTGTATTATCTTATTCATGTCATTCATATGGTTTAGAACCTGCATGATGACAGTATACATTCTGGTTTGCATCCCTCAATTATTCTACTGCTTTTAAAGTTATCTACAGTAACTAGCACACATGAGTATCCCATGTATCAAAAAACAACATCAGAAACATTTCTATTTACCATTTCAATGTGTGGTTTCTTCATGAAGAGGCAAAGTATCTTGTGACAATTATCAATGTTAAATGTAACCAGTTCTAGTTCTACATTCTTTCCTGCTGGCTTACGTTTGATGTCCTATGTTCATTCCATTGGCTTTTACAAAACACAGGTTTTTATGTATTGTCAAAGGGTTTTGATTTTTGCAGTGTTTTCTTCATTAGGAAATGAGCTAAGAAGAAAACATGCAGATATATAAATATAATTAAATGTAAGGCTTCAGCAGTACCTGCTGCCACTTCATTTAGCATGGTCAGGCCTCTTTGCCAAGGACACATTTAGTTTATACTTGAGATTATCATTTAAGATAAATTAAGACTATCTCCCTCTCCTCCTTCTTGACCTCTCCTCTTCTTCTCCTTGCTTGACCTCTCCTCATCCTTTCTTTCCTTCATTTTGCAAAATAATTTTCAAAATAAATGAAAATACGCACATTGCAAAAAATTTAAATCTTGTCTTTACCATCTAGATACATGACAGAGAGAAGAGAGAATTAAAACTCTACTCATCTTTGCTTCTCTACTTCTAGTGAAGACTGTGGTGTGTGTCAATCAAACCTTTTTTCAGGACTGAGGCGCTCATTCCCTATGTTGCTGACAGTGTTGAGTGCTGAGGACTCACAACCTAGGCCCTCCCCAAGAACTGCCCTTGGACAAAGAGAACTGCCAAATGTTAACCCCTTCCAAAGGGCAGTCCGCATGCAATGATTGCTCAGGGTGATGGGAGAGTATGAAGTCCCAGACTTTTTGCTTCATTTCAATATTTCTGAATGATCATCTCAATTACAGAGATTTCCAGAAGGTTGACTGAAGTCTCTTTTGCAGCTGCATCACAGCTCAACTCTGCCCTTTGCCTTTGCCTACTTCACTCACTCCTTTATCAGTGTTGCTTCTGAGGGTACACCCCAACAAATCGCTGGCATGGAAATTTCCATTTTATAATCTGTTATCTAGGGAAACAAAGCTATGAAGGTTAATACCAGAAGTGGTACACAGAAACAGACTCTGAAATGGAATTTTGAAACTGGATCATTCATTGGCTGGTAATGAGGACACTGTCATTGGTGAACGGTGAAGTCCTGATAGCACCTGGCTTCCTGTAGTAGATCACTAAACTGAGATGACTGCTATTAGGTCCTCTAAACCAATGGTAAACTGAGTGAGTTTCTGGTCAAAAAAAATATATCTCGGGAACATTCAAGGTACTGGACGGGGAAGGGAGTAGTAATTATAAGATCTATGAAATACTGCTGGCAGGTATTGACACATTGAATTAATCACAAATTTAGGCAAAATGTGGAAGCTAGAGGACCTCCTAGGCAGCATCTGAAGGCTCTCGTATCGTGTGGTCAAAGGGCAGAAAAAGGTGAAATGCTTAATTACGAGGGTGAAAGAGAAGATTGAATTCTCAACCCCTACAAGTCTGCTACTCCAAGGCAATAGGCCTGATGGGGACCTGAGTGGTCTGGACATTCTGCAGAACATCTCATTGATTCGCTCTATCAATGACATCATGTTAATGAGATGAGCTGAATAAAAGGAGGCAAGTAAGTTAAACAGTGATGGTCTTAGTCATCTAGTAGCCTCAAACATGCTGGGACTTCCCCTCTAACATAAGGACAAATTGTTGAGTCTCACTTATCACTAAAATGGGAGCATATGACCAGTAGGGACACATTCTACACTTGGGAGTGCTCTTCTGACCCATTCAAGAGTGTCAAGGAAGCCTGCTAGGTCTGAGTGGAACTTAAAGGAGAAAAGGATCTCTACACAGGTCCCAGACGTGCCATAGGCCACTTGCTGCTTAGGCCATGTAATCCTACAGACCTAGTGGATCAGAGGTAAATGTGATAGGAAAGGATGACATGGGAAGATGATGGTAAGTCCCAGTAAGTACATCAAAACACATAATTTAAAATATATTATCAGAAGGTCTGCAGTAGAGATTCATATCAATGAAATTGTTAGAGCAACTTATATGTGCTTTACCACTTTTATATCAACTACGAAATATTTATTAATATAAAAGGATACAAACTATAACAAAATGAAACCCTACACCTATTCCTACTTCAAAAGCTCCTTGAGTACCTCTTTCTGAATGTATCCCCTCTCTACCCGAGACAGAAAGTCAGTTTTTTAAATAACATTTGCCATTTCAATGGACTTCTTTATACTTTCACTAAATATCCCTAAAAATAAACAGTATTTTTAATATCTTTATATTTTATACAAATGGTATAATGGCAGTGGTTCATCATCAACTTCTATTTTTGTAGAAAATTATGTTTGTGATATTCAATTATGTTAACCCTATAGCTCCAGTTTCTTTTTTAAAATTTTTTACTTTTAACACCTTGTAATATTCCATTGTGTTAAAATGCCATGATTGATTTAACTCTCCTACTGATGGAAATATCAGAGGTTTCATTTTTTTCCCTGTAGCACTAAACCCTTTTATAAATACTCTTAATGTACATATATGTTAATCTTTTATAAGCAGTGTCACATTGTTCTCCAAAGTCAGACAAATTTGAAAAGCATAGCATCTTTTTGCTAATTTATTTTTAATTTTTAATGATATGTAATAGTTTTACATATTGACAGGGTAGATGTGATATTTTGATACAAGCATACAATGTGTCATGAATAAAGAGGTGATGGGTATCCCAATCACCCAGATTGATCATCACCTTTAAAATTTTAACATGCATAGTTTACTTTGCAAAGTATCTAACTTCTGTCTGAACTATAACTTAGTTGGGTATATAATTCTAAGTTAATGGTGATTTTCTCTCAAGACTTTGAAGAGATTCAGCGCTTCAGATTCTTCCATTTATTGTTTAGAAGTCTGTGTTCTTTCTAGTTGTCTCAGTTCTGTGGCACATTTTAAAAAGAGAATTCTGCTTTGATGTTTCAGAGTTTTACTAACTATATTTAAAGGCAAATTTATTTTTGTTTTTCTGCTTGGGTTTTACTGAATTTACTGAACGTGAAGATTTGCATCTGTTGTTGGTACTAGAACATTCTCTGTTATTGCTTCTTCAAATATTCCTTCTCCCTTATTCTTTCAATTATCTTCCTCTGAAACACGAAAAGAATGTTACATCTTCTCATCCTAACCTCCACTTTGCCTAACCTCTTATCTTTTCTTTTGTCTCTGTTTCATATTTTGTGTAATTGTTCTTAAATCTGTGCTTCGGTTTACAAATCTATTTTTTTCAAACCTGCTGCTTAACATTCTTGAGCACTTTTGGCAGTGTTTATTTTTTTTACCTAGAAACTGTATTTAGTTCTTTATCAAGCATATCTATTAAATACAACAATATGTTTTGTGTTCATGTTTTTTAATTATTATTTTTTCCTCCTTTAAACTTACTAAACAAATTTATTTTGTCTTTATTTGTAATTTTTATATCTGGTGCCCTTCAGGGTCTAATTCTGCCCTTTTTTCTTTCTCCTTACCCTATGGTAGTTTGTATCTTGGTCATTTTAGATTATAAACCCAAGCTCAAGTGGGCTTTATATGTGGGAGGTTTTTTTGTGGCCCTATTTCAGAGAGATTTTTCTTTGCTAAAGTCATGCACCCAAAAGTATTACCAACTGAAGCTACTTTAAGGTCAGTTCTCAGGTTGGGATTTTCTAGATTACCCAAGTAGTACAAATTTGTATCCCAAACCTATGTGATGGCAGGCTTGTCAATACAAATTCTTAAAAGAAACTTTTTGTCAATGGTGTTATGTTTTGTTGTTGTTGTTTTGTTTGCATTGAGAACACAGGACAAGACTGTCAAGTTCCCTTGTCTTCTTCATTTTTCTTTTTTTGCTAATTTGTGGAAGTTTTCTAGTCCATCCTTTCCCCAACATTGAAGGGTCCCAGTTTATGCAGAAATCTCAAGCGCCGTTCCCCTCGTATATTGACACAAAACCCTAGCCACAGTCCCTCGCATAGCAATAGAACCTAAAACTCTAGGGTATTGAGATTTGCAGACTCCTTCAGGACAGCCTTCGGAACTCACCACATTAGCTTTCTGCTCTTTGTATCTGATTACTGAACATTTCCATCTCATTTTTCTTATTCCAACTGTTCATTTTAAAGGACTTTATAGTTCATTTGGCATTTATAGATGATTTGTGGTGGGACAACTTTCAGCATATCTAATACACCATATTGATAGATGTATCATGTGGATTTTAAATTTGAGGGGGTGATAATAATTTGTTTTCCAAGCGGTTGTACCTAATTAATGATCTTCCAGTAGAATATGTCCGCTTTAGTCAGCATCAAGCTTATAGTCTTAATCTGATAGGGAAAAATGTACCTGGAGTACATTTAGCATTTCTTTAATTATAAGAAAGTTGACCACCTTTTCATAGGTTTATGAGAAACTTTTCTTTTACTGTAAATTACCTATTCAAATCTTTGCCCACTTATTGGGGCGACTTTTTCTATGGTTTCATATAAGCAGAAATTAGGTTTTGACTGTTCTATGTTGTTTAACTTTTTATTGATTTAGAAATGGCGTATGATCTATGTCCCATATTTATAGTATACAATTTAATACATTCTCACATATGTATATACCCCTGAAATCATTACCATGTTCAAGACAATGAGCATTCCATCGCCCCCATAAACTTGACTTATTGCAAATATTTTGTCTATTTTTATCATGTGGGTTTCTTTTTAAATTTAGATTTAAGGGTGTTTTACTAAATTTCTCTGCAGCAAATTTGTCAATCATTTACTCTAGGCCTTCTTTTTTTTTGTTGTTATTTTTAATGCCCTGCTCAGAAATCCTATTCCAGGATTATTTATAAACTCACCCACATTTTCTTCCTCTATTTTCTTATGATTTCATTTTTATACTTTTAAATTTTTGAGACTGTTTCTTTCTTGGGTAGCAGCCCAAAATATTTTATATAATGGCAAATTAGATTTGTAAGTCAGTCAGATATCGGAATGAGCAGTTTCATTTGATTCAAATTACTGAATTTCAAATCAAATGAATTGCTTCTATTGTGGTATTGGCTCTCATACCATATAAGAAGTTACAGAGGGTCCTATTCCTCCTAGGAACTCTGTGAGGAACATATTATTTTAGGTCTAATTTGAGATCCATGTTGGAAAGCCTTCTTTTTTAACATGCCCATTCATAAAACTTGATGTAGTATCTTATTTTATTAATCATCTAATTAATTGCTATTTTGTTTCTTAAGTGACAGCTAAGTTCAATCAAGACCACAGAAAAATCCAGGCAAAAATACTAAAGGGGAACAAAATAATAAATTAAAAACTCATCACTTTTTAAAGTGCAGTAGGCCCTTCCTATCTGTGGGTTTCACATCAGTGAATTGAACCAACAGGAACAGAAAATATTTAGGGAAAAAACCACACCAAAATAATGCAATTTTTTAAAATACAGCATAAAAACTATTTGCACAGCCTTTACATTGTATTAGGTATTATAAGTTATTTAAAGGATATGAGAGGATTTGTATGAGTTGTATGCAAATATTACACAAATTATATCACAGACTTAAGCATCTTCAATTTTGGTATCCTTGAGAGACCCTAGAGTTGATCTCCCACAGATACCAAAGAACAGCTGTGTATCAACTAAGCAGTGATATATGAGAAAACGTGCCTCTTGGTTTCTAGCTTTCGATTAGAAGGTGGTATTTCCAAAATGATTTGTTTTAGCATTTCCTTTAAATTTCTTTTAAACCCTGAGTGTTACTTGCTCTGGGATGGGCAGCGACTTTGTCATGTCATGTTTCATTTTGACAGAAGTAGTGATTTTAAATAGGTAGTAGGTCTGACCAGTTAAATGTTCTCATCTTTAGTTTAATGAGTCTATGAGTACATTCAAACTGATTAATACACTCAGACATATTTGTGGGTTTTTGTTTCTCTTTTCTTTTGGCTGGGAGTTGGGGGACAGTCATCGGGTATCAGTCAACTTATGTGCAGCTAGTGAAAAGTTATTGTTTAGGAGAAAATATGTTGACAGTTGTAAAATTCAATTACACCCGAGCAGCAAAGGGTTCTAAACAATTAACGTGTGCAAGGAAAAGTGTTTCCTCCTAGTGAGACCAGAGGTGAGAGAGAGAGGCAGCGGAGGAAATGGAAAGGGGAAAAAGTAAATTGAGGAAGAAATGATTAGACTAAACAGGTAATGAAATAAAATATAAAACACACATGAGAGGGCATCTTCTGAAACAAGAAAAAATAAAAACAGAAGATATGTGGGAAGTAAGAAAAGAAAAGTTAATGGGAGAGCTGAGAAGTATAAAGATCAAAGAGAAAAGAGAGAAAACGACAAAAGGAATCAGAGAAAAAGAAAAAAGAATTGGAAGAGATATAAATATCAAAGACAAATTAAGTGTGTGTAAGAGGAACAGAAAACTGAAAAAAGGAAAAGAGAGGATGTGTAGTAAATAGTGTTGCAAATATTGACACAGATTGATAACTCATCTGTATAATTCTCCCTAGCCCATGGATTTTACCTTCGCTCACAGATAAATGCAAACACAGAAGTGGTTAATAGAGCCCTCATAGGCAGTGTCTTTGAAGAAGAAATGTTACAAGACAGTACTCATAAAGTAATTTTTTTAATTACAGAAAATAATTACTAATTGCTGTTGTGTTTACTTGACCTTAAAATCTATTTTTTCATTTGGGAGACTTTAAATTTTCAATAGTACCTGAGTTTTGTTTAGCCTCACCACTGCACTCATGCAAACGAAATGGAAATTTTTTTTCCTGTGAATTGCCTATTCAAATCTTTTGCATGTTTTACCTAGTGATAGAAGAGAAGATTGTGTGTTTCTAACATAGGAGAGAAGATATTAAAGTAACTCATAAGAAAATGAACAATTTTGTTCTGTTAGATTTATGGTAAAAGACTATTTTTTGCCCCAGCAAATATATTTTATGGTGAACAGCTATGAAGAAAGGTACAGCCCTGTAGCCTCTGTATGATCTAGGTGTGCTTGCTTTACAAAAGAGGTATATGTGAGCAAAATAGGCTGTAAATAAAAATCATGAAAAATAAGCCCCATTTCTTCATAAATTTCATAACAAACATCAGAAATATGTTCTCTTCAGGGAGGGATAGGAATCTAACTTCTAATTTTGGATAGCACATAGATACAGGGATATTTTGCCTCATTGCCTGTGTTACTGAGTTTTAAGCCATATGTTCCTGGCTTTCATTCACAATATTTACACCACTGGTGAGATGATCAAATTTGAGCACAGTGAGTCCTATTCAGACTTCATTTAATATCTCATCTTTATCTTAGAATATACTCATCAAACTAAATCATATGATTCAAGGAAACTTTTCTTAAATCAGGCAGAAAGACCATTCTGAGCTAACGTTACAGAAACCAAGTTTCCTCTTCTATTTGTGTAAAGAGGAATCGAAATGATAGTATCAAGAATAGAAGTAACATTTATGTATTAATATATTTTTGTCTTTCCTAAAGTGTAGGATTTGAATATATTTCCTATTCTAGGTGCTGGCATCTGAATTATTTCCTCTCTAACGCGTTTCCATATCCCACACACATCCTCTACCCCTCATGTTCCACTTGATTGAAAGGGAGATCACATGAAAACCAAATGACGTCCTTACATCAGTATGCTCCTCTACTACCAGCTCCAGAAAGAGACGCAGATGCACTGACAGCCGTCTGGCCCAGTCCTCTTCATTCATTCACTGCAATATGGTAGATGAGCAATTGCTCTGTTTCTGATCCCAGAAACTGAATTATCTTTGGAATTAACGAGCAGCATTGCCTCCCCACTACTAATTTTTCCTCCATTACCTAACTTGAAAACTTCTAAACATGTAAGCCTCTAGATGACGTTAGTCAGTAACAACAAGAAATCTTACAATTTCAATCAATCGCCTGCAGTCTGCCTTTTAAAAACCTAAACAAACGCCGTACATGGTAACAAAGATTCTTTGCTTGTCCAAACTTTAGTCAGGCTCCTGAACCTTCTGCTAGTCCTATCCGTGCTCTTCTTGTAAAATCCAGTTTTATAAAGAATCTTGCTAAATCAATTTAGCAAGAACCCCTCCACCCTCAATATATGATCAACTTCCTCATCCTCCAACATCCCCCATGTGATGTCTGGTCATCCTGGCCTGTCTTCAGCAAGAATCTTGTTAGGTCAGTTTAGCCTGAATCCCTCCTATTCCTAATGTTATCTCTGAGTAACTTTCCATGCACTGACCCCCACCCTGCTTTTGGCTATAAATTCCCACTTGCCCATGCTGTATTCAGAGTTGAGCCCAATCTCTCTCCTTCATTTCAAAAATCCCATTGTGATGGTCCTGAATAATGTCTTCCTGACCGTGTTTTAACACGTATCATTGAAGAACATTTTTTCTAACAATAATTTAATCTGATTTTTTAATATTATCAGAGGCTGTATATGAAATCACACTGGCTTCTATGAGAAGCACTAACTAAACTAATAGTGTTCACAAGCCAGATAAGTTGGAGGTGAAAATGACCTCACAAGTTTTGAAAATCGGGTTTCAAAAGAAAACTTACTTGTCAGGCTCTTTGGTAATTGAAATGGATTCAAATCCAAGACTTCGGATTCTTATTCCAGTATTCTTTCCACTGTGCCACATGGCCTTTTTAAGACCATATGGAAGACAAACCATTTAGAATATGAATCATTAATGACTGTTGATTTTATTTGACTCAGTGTTAGTAAGTTTTAACAAATTATTGTAATTCTTGTTAGCTAGTAGCTTAAAATAATCTTCTGGGTCATTTTTAGAGCTGTCACTTAAATCAGGCCTCTGACCAAGCAGTTCTCATCTTAATTCAAGTATTTGCAAGTTAATGACCTCAATAAAGAAAACAGGGAGAATAAGGAGAGGTAAGAAGCTAAGAACGATTGGGAAGAACATATAATAGAGTTATTCTTCAAAGTCACGAAGTCTGTAGACTAATCAGATTTGTGTTCTAGTCCTGGTTCTTCTACTTACCAATTGCACCAGATTAGCCAAATTACTTAACATCTCTGAACCTCAGCTCCCTCCTCTCTGACTGGGGGCAATAATGTATCCACCTCATAGAATTTTTGTAGATTCTAAATGTGAAAAAGTACCTATTCTGTAGCATATTTATACCATAGTACCTGACACTTAACGCCCAAGAAAAGCTGGCCAAATCCCAATACCTCTACGGATAATTTTTTAAATGGTGACATCTGGAAACTATTATGCAATCCTCTCATCCAGGTGTATTCCAAAATCAAGGCTTTTGTAGAATAGCCATAAGGAGCTTTATAGGGAGTGTGCATCATTTACCCATTCCAGAGGTCATCAGTTTCTAGTGAGTGAATCACTTATCTGCTAGGTTCAATGGAGAGAATGTCGGGAAAAGCATTTTCTTTGCCACTGCAAGGCTGAAAGCAGATTGTGATGTATCCCACTGCTCAAGAGAGAAGCCAAGATGGGAAAGTGCTCAATTTGGTTAAGCTTATTTACTGACTCATCCCAGAACAGTTGTGCTTATATTAAAATTTTATATATGAAATGTACATAAAAACGCACACAGATGGGATGAGCATATGCAGGCGTGCGTACACACACGTGCGCATACAGAGTCAACCTTTTTTAATGATAATGAAGAAAATCTAGATAAGCCTAGAAAAAAACAAAAGTGCCCTTTACTCTTTGGAATTCACTTTCAGATTTGGAAAGAAAGATTTACTTTCCAAATTATGTTTTGCTTTGGCAAATATTAGCTTTCCCCAGGCACACAATGATTAACAACACAGTAAATCATGCTGGATAGCAAGAAGAAGACAATTCGAATTAAATATTTAGGACTGGCTCTAAGCTCTCAATGGCAGGGACAACATACTGTCACTGTTGCATCTATACCTAGCATAATGACAAGCGCATAGTATGTCATGATTAAACACTTGTTTTGTAAGTGTTTAAAAATTAGTTCTCATGTGAAACTCAATATATATTAATCTTGAGACAGTAAAGGCATTATCACCTCAATGCCCTAAGTCAATATTAAAAAATTCTTTTTTCTTAAAACTAATAATTATATTCATAACTGAAATAACTTTGATTTTTAGGTTTTTATGAGCTTTGAAAAAGTGGTACATTCCACATTTATTGAGTTCTTACTAAATGTCAGCACTGTTCTGGGCACTAGATATACAAAAATGAAGAAGACATTATCTTTCCTTATCATCTTTTCTTTTTTCTCACAGCCTATTATGAGAGTAAAATCCCTAGAGATGTAAGTAAAACACAGTGTGAATGTAATGTTCTAAAAAAGTGGGCATGGGAGTCAGTCTGGCTCAAAGAAGCTGTCATGGAGAATCTTTGCTCCTCCAGAACCTTTCTCTTCACTTTTCCACCCTGTTCTGTGCTCCACCAGCTGGAGGGACTACATCACAGTCTTCCTTTATCCCTGATTTCAGTTTCATTTGGCCAATGGGAGGCCCTGGCAGGAGATCAAAGGGTAGGAGGACCGTCAGGCTGGGGTATTTTTAGCACAGCTCCTTCCCTTTGGAGGTTGTACAGGTTGGCTGCATGCCTCTACTGAAGGCTACTCTTCTTATCAAGTGCCGTCTTCTCCATGCTCCTGACTGACCCTTGCCCCTTCAGACCCATGGATGGTAATAACCTGCCTACACCTATGTAAGTATTATCATTGTAACTCAACTCAAATTATCCAATTTGAGTGCGCCATCTGTTTCTTCTCAGGAACCTGGGTAGTAGATTGTTTTTGGTGTTTTTACTGTAAAATTAAGGAGCATTAGATGATCTCTGAGGTCTGTTTCAACTTTAAAATTTCACACACCTAAAATTCTACTCAAATTTAAAATATTTTGAAACTACTGAAACATTTTTCAGTTATAATTTTGTTCAGGAAGACAGAAACCATTCTAGATATTTTGAACAGAAAAGGATTTAATATTGGAGATTAGAACATTAAAAAACGTTGGAGGGGCTAAGGGAATGAAGGTAAGGAAAAGTTGCCTCTAGAATTCAGGAAATTAGGAAGTGCAGAAATTGCAGACAAGCACTATTGATGGTCTCAACTGCCTGCAGCACGGAAATAAATGATTTGCAATGGCTGCCCTGAAGCTGCTGGCAAAACCTCATACTTGCTACATTCTCTCTCATTTTCAAATTCTTGCATGAATTCCTCTCTTGATCAAATCTAATATCCAACTCTGTGGCAATAATTCTTGGAAATATTACATCCCAGGCAGTTGTCTCTGCATGCATGCAAAAAAAAATAATGTTTAACAGAGAGAAAATAATGCTTAGCTCCTTCGAATCTGGCATAACACATTAAATTATATTTGTAATAAAGTTTGATTGCATTATTTTATTATAAAAGTAATACATGAGCATTATCTTTAAAATTAAACAATTAAAAGGGGTATGAGTTGATAAGCAAAAGTTGTTCATGTATCTATAGATGTGGTTGTGAGAAGTAATCCTCTTTATTGTTTCATTTTTTAGTGCTTCTGATAGTCTCTTTCATACCTCCGAATACTATGCTTACATCTCTATTTGTTCTTCTGTCAATCCCGAGAAGTATCTACTGCCTCCCTTAATAAAAGTTTAGGAAATTAGCTCCCTTATGTTATTGCTCTAACACTCCTCTCCCTAAATTTGTCATATATTTTTTGTTTATTGATTACAATTATTCATTTATATGGTAAAACTCAAGCTTTATTTCTTGGTCCTTTTACCTGGGCAATACCTCTTCATTTGACATTGTTTAAAATTGTCAGATAACTATAATAATGCTCTTCATGGATTCTCTCAGTATTTATGTGAAAAAATATATATATAAAATACAATATTATGATTGTGTAATAACATTTATTGAGGAAAAAAGTAGCGTGAATGGATCCACAAAAAAGGAAACTAAATCCAAATTCAGCAAATTTGTTTTGTTACAGAGAGTATGTACAAAGAAAATTAGCAAATGGATTATTATTATTTTTACTTTTATTTATTTATTTATTTATTTATTTATTTATTTATTTAGAGACGTCTCACTTTGATGCCCAGGCTGGAGTGTAGTGGCGCGATCTCGGCTCACTGTAAGCTCCGCCTCCAGGGTTCACGTCATTCTCCTGCTTCAGCCTCCCAAGTAGCTGGGACTACAGGCACCCACCACCATGCCCAGCTAATTTTTGTATTTTTAGTAGAGATGGGGTTTCACCGTGTTAGCCAGGATGTTCTCGATCTCCTGACCTTGTGATCCCCTGCCTCAGCCTCCCAAAGTGCTGGGATTACAGGCATGAGCCACCGCACCTGGCCAGAATTTTCTAAAAATCACATGAATAAGTAAGTTCATTTCAAATAGTGATAATACTATGAAGAAAATAAAACAATACAAAGAGAGAGAAACTGATTAGTGTGAAGAGATCAATGAAGACTTTGTCTCTGGGAACTGATATTTCACCAAAGGGCCAATTGCTGAGGTAAAGATATGGGAATGTAGTTATAAAAAAAAGGTAGATATGCCTAGAGCATTGTGAATAAGGGGAGAGTGATATCACAGTTATGGACCATGGTATGTAATTTGGGTTTTATTTTAGGTATGTGAATAAATCATTGAAGGATTTTGAAAGGAAGTTGAATGATCAGAATTATGCTTTAAAAATATCTCTCTTTGTACTCTTAAAACTCAACAGAGCTAGGGAAAAACACAAAGCCATACTAGAGTTTCCATTTTCTTTTTTTTTTCTTTTTTTTTTTTTTCTTTTTTTATGGCTAAGTGGGATTTATTCTTAGTATATAAATACAAAGATGATTTAATTTAATACACAGAAATCCATAGATGTGATGCCCCACATTGACAGAATGAAGAACAAAAATTACATAATCATCTCAATTGATTCCGAAAGAGCATTTGACAAAATTCTTAAAGCCAATGTCCACAAGGGTATTTTTGTCAGTTTTCTTCTGGGATTCTTATAGTTTGAAGTATTATATTTAAATATTTAATCCATCTTGATTTAATTTTTTTAATTTAAAAATTCAATTTGACATGTTTATTCATTTGCATTTTTTTATTTTTATTTTTTATTATTATTATACTTTAAGTTCTAGGGTACATGTGCATAACGTGCAGGTTTGTTACATATGTATACTTGTGCCATGTTGCTGTGCTGCACCCATCAACTCGTCAGCACCCATCAACTCGTCATTTACATCAGGTATAACTCCCAATGCAATCCCTCCCCCCTCCCCCCTCCCCCCTCCCCATGATAGGCCCCAGTGTGTGATGTTCCCCTTCCCGAGTCCAAGTGATCTCATTGTTCAGTTCCCAACTATGAGTGAGAACATGCAGTGTTTGGTTTTCTGTTCTTGTGATAGTTTGCTAAGAATGATGGTTTCCAGCTGCATCCATGTCCCTACAAAGGACACAAACTCATCCTTTTTTATGGCTGCATAGTATTCCATGGTGTATATGTGCCACATTTTCTTAATCCAATCTGTCACTGATGGACATTTGGGTTGATTCCAAGTCTTTGCTATTGTGAATAGTGCCGCAATAAACATGCATGTGCATGTGTCTTTATAGCAGCATGATTTATAATCCTTTGGGTATATACCCAGTAATGGGATGGCTGGGTCATATGGTACATCTAGTTCTAGATCCTTGAGGAATCGCCATACTGTTTTCCATAATGGTTGAACTAGTTTACAATCCCACCAACAGTGTAAAAGTGTTCCTATTTCTCCACATCCTCTCCAGCACCTGTTGTGACCATAAGCCCCAAATTCAAGTGGGCCTCGTGCTGCTACCCAATTACGTATTTCCCTGATCCATTCTCTCTCTCTGTTTTTTACATAACTTTCTCCTCTGTTCTCAAATCTCCACTACTCTTGCCTCATTCCCACTCTGTTGATGACCTTTCTATTTTACCAAGGAAATTGAAGCCATCAGAAGAGAATTTCCACAGATTTTCCTTCAGTCTACCCATGTACTAGCATCTGTACTCTGTCCACTATTTTTTTTCCTGCTCATATACCTTCCTAAAACTAATTATTCATTTGGATGCAAGATTTCATTTCCTCTCATCTGTTCATGGACATCACTTAAGCAATTCTACTTCCCTTGTATCCTCATTTTTTACACTCTCTGCTAGAACATTTTCATCAGCATATACATATGCTGTTAACTCTCCCATCTTTGTTTGTATAAATTTAGGGGATACAAATGCAATTTTGTTACATGGCTACATGGTATAGAGGTGAAGTCTGGGGTTTAGTGTATCCATCACCCAAGTAATGTACATTTACCTATTAAGTAATTTCTCATCTCTCATCTCCTTCCCATTCTCTCCTATAAATACTAGAAGAAAACCTAGGGAAAACTCTTCTGGACATTGGCCTAGGCAGCACATTCATGACTAAGACCTCAAAAGCATAAGCAACAAAAACTAATATAGACAAATGAGATTTAATTAAATTTAAAAGCTTCTGCATTGCAAAAGAAATAACAGTGAACAAACAACCTGCAGAATGGGAGAAAACATTTTCTTGATGATGATGATGATGATGATGATGATGATGATGATAATACTTTATGTTCTAGGGTACATGTGCACAATGTGCCGGTTTGTTACATATGTATACATGTGCCAGGTTGGTGTGCTGCACCCATTAACTCGTCATTTACATTAGGTATATCTCCTAATGCTATCCCTCCCCCCTCCCCCATCCCCACAATAGGTTCCATATGAACTTTAAAGCAGTTTTTTTTCCAATTCTGTGAAAAAAGTCATTGGTAGCTTAATGGAGATGGCATTGAATCCATACATTACCTTGGGCAGTATGGCCATTTTCACAATATTGATTCTTTCTATCCATGAGCATGGTATGTTCTTCCATTTGTTTGTGGCCTCTTTTATTTCACTGAGCAGTGGTTTATTGTTCTTGAAGAGGTCCGTTATAAACCTTGTAAGTTGGATTCCTAGGTATTTTATTCTCTTTGAAGCTATTGTGAATGGGAGTTCATTTATGATTTGGCTCTCTGTTTGTCTTTTACTGGTGTATAGGAATGCTTGTGATTTTTGCACATTGATTTTGTATCTGGAGACTTTGCTGAAGTTACTTATCAGCCTAAGGAGATTTGGGGCTGAGACGATGGTGTTTTGTAAATATACAATCATGTCATCTGCAAACAGGGACAATTTGACTTCTTTTCCTAACTGAATACACTGCATTTCTTTCTCTTGCCTGAGTGGCCTAGCCAGAACTTCCAACACTGTGTTGAATAGGAGTGGTGAGAAAGGGCATCCCTGCCTTGTGCCAGTTTTCAAAGGGAATGCTTCCAGTTTTTGCCCATTCAGTATGATATTGGCTGTGGGTTTGTCATAAATAGCTCTTATGATTTTGAGATACGTTCCATCAATACTGAATTTATTGAGAGTTTTTAGCATGAAGGGCTGTTGAATTTTGTCAAAGGCCTTTTCTGCTTCTATTAAGATAATCATGGGGTTTTTGTCTTTGGTTCTGTTTATATGCTGGATTACGTTTATTGATTTGCGTATGTTGAACCAGCCTTGTATCCCAGGGATGAAGCCCACTTGATCATGGTGGATAAGCTTTTTGATGTGCTGCTGGATTCGGTTTGCCAGTATTTTGTTGAGGATTTTTGCATCAATGTTCATCAGGGATATTGGTCTAAAATTATCTTCTTTTGTTGTGTCTCTGCCAGGCTTTGGTATCAGGATGATGTTGGCCTCATAAAATGAGTTAGGGAGGATTCCCTCTTTTTCAAATGATTGGAATCGTTTCAGAAGCAATGGTACCAGCTCCTGCTTGTACCTCTGGTAGAATTCGGCTGTAAATCCATCTGGTCCTGGACTTTTTTTGGTTAGTAGGCTATTAATTATTGCCTCAATTTCAGAGCCTGCTATTGGTCTATTCAGGGATTCAACTTCTTCCTGGTTTAGTCTTGGGAGAGTGTAGGTGTCCAGGAAATTATCCATTTCTTCTAGGTTTTCTAGTTTATTTGCATAGAGGTGTTTATAGTATTGGGATGGTAGTTTGTATTTCTGTGGTGTTGGTGGTGATATCTCCTTTATCCTTTTTTACTGCGTCTATTTGATTCTTCTCTCTTTTCTTCTTTATTAGTCTTGCTAACGGTCTATCATTTTGTTGATCTTTTCAAAAAACCAGCTCCTGGATTCATTGATTTATTTAATGGTTTTTATGTCTCTATCTCCTTCAGTTCTGCTCTGATCTTAGTTATTTCTTGCCTTCTGCTAGCTTTTGAATGTGTTTGCTCTTGCTTCTCTAGTTCTTTTAATTGTGATGTTAGGGTGTCAATTTTAGATCTTTCCTGCTTTCTCTTGTGGGCATTTAGTGCTATAAATTTCCCTCTACACACTGCTTTAAATGTGTCCCAGAGATTCTGGTATGTTGTATCTTTGTTCTCTTTGGTTTCAAAGAAAATCTTTATTTCTGCCTTCATTTTGTTATGTACCCAGTAGTCATTCAGGAGCAGGTTGTTCAGTTTCCATGTAGTTGAGCGGTTTTGATTGAGTTTCATAGTCCTGAGTTCTAGTTTGATTGCACTGTGGTCTGAGAGACAGTTTGTTATAATTTCTGTTCTTGTACATTTGCTGAAGAGTGCTTTACTTCCAACTATGTGATCAATTTTGGAATAAGTGCAATGTGGTGCTGAGAAGAATGTATATTCTGTTGATTTGGGGTGGAGAGTTCAGCAGATGTCTATTAGGTCCACTTGGTGCAGAGTTGAGTTCAATTCCTGGATATCCTTGTTAACTTTCTGTCTCGTTGATCTGTCGAATGTTGACAGTGGGATGTTAAAGTCTCCCATTATTATTGTATGGGAGTCTAAGTCTCTTTGTAAGTCTCTAAGGACTTGCTTTATGAATCTAGGTGCTCCTGTATTGGGTGCATATATATTTAGGATAGTTAGCTTTTCCTGATAAATTGATCCCTTTACCATTATGGAATGGCCTTCTTTGTCTCTTTCGATCTTTGATGGTTTAAAGTCTGTTTTATCAGAGACTAGGATTGCAACCCCTGCTTTTTTTTTCCCATTTGCTTGGCAGATCTTCCTCCATCCCTTTATATTGAACCTATGTGTGTCTCTGCATGTTAGATGGGTCTTCTGAATACAGCAAACTGATGTATTTACCCAATTTCCAGTCTGTGTCTTCTAATTGGACCCTTTTGTCCATTTACATTGAAGGTTAATATTGTTATGTATGAACTTGGTGCTGTCATATGATATTAGCTGGTTATTTTGCTTGTTAGTTGATGCAGTTTCTTCCTAGCATCGATGATCTTTACATTTTGGCATGTTTTTGGAATGACTGGTACCGGTTGTTCCTTTCCATGTTTAGTGCTTCCTTCAGGATCTCTTGTAGGGTAGGCCTGGCGGTGACAAAATCTTTAAGCATTTGCTTGTCTGTAAAGGATTTTATTTCTCCTTCACTTATGAAACTTGTTTGGTCAGATATGAAATTCTGGGTTAAAATTCTTTTCTTTAAGAATGTTGAATATTGGCCCCCACTCTCTTCTGGCTTGGAGAGTTTCTGCCAAGAGATCTGCTATTAGTCTGATGGGCTTCCCTTTTTGGGTCACCCAACCTTTCTCTCTGGCTGCCCTTCACATTTTTTCCTTCATTTCAACTTTGGTGAATCTGACAATTAGGTGTCTTGGAGTTGCTCTTCTCGAGGAGTATCTTTGTGGCATTCTCTGTATTTCCTGAATTTGAATGTTGGCCTGCCTTACTAGGTTGGGGAAGTTCTCCTGGATGATATCCTGCAGAGTGTTTTACAACTTGGTTCCGTTTTCCCCCTCACTTTCAGGCACCCCAATCAGACGTAGATTTGGTCTTTTCACATAATCCCATATTTCTTGGAGGCTTTGTTCATTTCTTTTTACTCTTTTTTCTCTACACTTCTCTTCTCCCTTCATGTCATTCATTTGATCTTCAATCACTGATACTCTTTCTTCTAGTTGATCAAGTCAGTTACTGAAGCTTGTGCATTTGTCACGTAGTTCTTGTGTCATGGTTTTCATCTCTATCAGTTCTTTTATGGTCTCTGCATTTATTATTCTAGTTATCCATTCATACATTCTTTTTTCAAGGTTTTTGCTTTCTTTGCACTGGGTACACAGTTCCTCCTTTAGCTCTGAGAAGTTTGATCGACTGAAGTCTTCTTCTCTCATCTCATCAAAGTCATTCTCCATCCAGCTTTGTTCCGTTGCTGGCGATGAGCTGCGTTCCTTTGGAGGGGGAGATGCACTCTGATTTTTTGAATTTCCAGCTTTTCTGCACTGCTTTTTCCCCATCTTTGTGGTTTTATCTGCCTTTGGTCTTTGATGATGGTGACATACCGATGGGGTTTTGGTGTGTGTGTCCTTTCTGTTTTTTAGTTTTTCTTCTAACAGTCAGGACCCTCAGCTGCAGGTCTTTTGGAGTTTGCTTGAGGTCCACTCCAGACCCTGTTTGTCTGGGTATCAGCAGCGGAGGCTGCAGAAGATAGAATATTGCTGAAGAGCGAGTGTTGTCTGATTCTTGCTCTGGAAGCTTCATCTCAGAGGTGTACCCAGCCGTGTGTGAGGTGTCGGTCTGCACCTCAGTTGAAAATGCAGAAATCACCTGTCTCCTGTGTTGCTCACACTGGGAGCTGGAGGCTGGAGCTGTTCCTATTCGGCCATTTCAGGCGCCCCCTCACCGAGAAAACATTTTCAAACTATGCATCCAACAAGTGACTAATATCCAGAAACTACAAAGAGCTCAAACAACTTGACAACAACAACAACAAACCTTCATCCCTTCAAAGTTCTCTCTTGATTCTAATTCCTCCATCATCTACCATTCTGTTTCTCAACTTCCTTTTGTCTCAAAGTCTCCCAGAGGATTTCATCTACTGGCTTCCTCTAAAACTTTTCATTTCTGTTTTTATCTTACTGGACCAATCAGCTGCATCTGACACAGTTGACATTTTCTCTCACTTGCTACTCTTTCTTTGGCCTCAAAGACACCACTCTTGGTTCGTTTGTTTGTTTTTTCTACCTCATTGGTTTGTCCTTAGGTTCATTTGTAGCTTCTCTTCTTCCTTCTGAACTCTTAATGCTGATATTCCAGAGCTCACTATTGCTCACTATTTGTCTATTATTTCTTCTCTTCATTAGTAATGTCACCCAGTCTCATAAGTTTAAACGCCATTGACCTATTCTAACATATCTTTGGCTAAGACCTCTTCCTAAACTCCAGACTCTTATATAACTCCCAACTTCTTATTTGATATTTCCACTCAGGTATCTAAGAGACATATTAAATTTAAATCTCCAAAATTGAATTTCTGATAATCTACAAAACTCTATATCTTTCTCAGTCTTTCCCAGCTCGGCTGACAACTTCATCCTCCCAGGTTGTTCAGGCCAAATCATTGAATTCATCTTTGACTTTTCTTCCCTCTCATCCAATATTCAATCTGTCATTAAAATATATACACACATCTATTCCTTCTCAAAATCTCCACCCTAGATTGACAACCACTATTTTGAGGAAATTTTACTGCAATACTTTACACAGTAGGTTTGGGGGTTGTTTGGAGGTTTTTTGTTTGTTTGTTTTCTTCTACATTTGTCTTTCTGTGGCACCACAGCTGCAAAATTTATTTTTAAATATTGAGTCAAATTACTCATTGTGCAACACCCTAGAGTGGCTCTCCATTGCCCTTCAAAAATAAAAGCCACAACCTTACAATTATCTATAAAATTTACATATCTGGCCCCATTACCTCTCTGACTTCATGTTCTACCATCCTTACCCTTCACTCATTTCTCTTTCATTACACTGGCCTCCTTGATGTTCCTCAATTACACCATTCTTGAGAGAACCTTGGGATTTTTGCATTAGCTCTTTCTTTCCCAAGTGTTCTCCCCCAAGTCACCACATGACTAAATCCTCCAACTTATTGATTCTTTGCTTACAAGGCTCTGTAATGGTTAATTTTCTGTGTCAATTTCGCTGGGCCATGATGCCCATATATATGATCAAATATTAGTCTGGATGTTTCTAAGAAGGTATTTTTGGATAAGACTTAAAAAAAATTTAAGTTGGTGGACTTTGAGTAAAGCAGATTGTATTCCTTAATCTGAGTGTGCCTCATTCAATCAGTTGAAGGCCTGAACAGAATAAAAGACTGACTTCTCCCTAGTAGTAAGAGGGAATTCTGAGGCATCAACTCTTCCTGGGTCTCCAGCCCATTGGCCTACCCTGCAGATAAAAGACTTGCCAGCCTTTGTAATCTCAAGTCAATTCCTTAAGGTACATCCTTCTCTTTCATATATATATATATGTGTATATATATACACACACACACACACACACGAGACATACACACACACACATATACTCATACATATATATACACACACAGAAACATACATATGTACATATATACATCCCATTTTTTTCCGTTTCTATGAAGAACTCTGAGCACAAGCTCCTTCCCATAGTTTCCTACTCTGACAACTCTGTTTAAAATTACAGCACTCTCCTCTAATTTCATTGTCCCCTATCCTGCTATATATGTACCATTTCAACTCTTGTTTTGCTGAATTACCTATCTCTCTCTCTATCAATCATCTATCATATATTATGTTTATTTACTATATACCCCCTCCCACCAGAATATAAATTGGAGAGCAGGTATTTGTGTCTGTTTCATTCACTGTAGATCTGCACCATCTACAAATAGGCTTGGCATGTAAGAAACCTAATAAATATTTTTGACTCATTGAAAATAAAAATATACATGAATTTTGGAAATTTGATATTGCACTCAAAAAACAAGTCAAAAGAATATTTACAACATGATTTAATTTATATGAAGCGTAGAAACATTAAAATACAAAACATTTATAGAAACATTTGCAATAAAATGTTTTTAGAAGAAATGCTTTTCATCTTGAAGTGAACAAGGAGAACCCAATTGGAGACCTCAAGTTACTACTTCTTAAGCCTGGTTGTGAGGACATAGGTGGTAATTTTTTTATTATTCTTTAAACTGCACATAAACATAATATATAACTTTTGGCATATATAAGATCTATCCTAATAAAAATAAAGAGCAAACAAAACAAATTATATTTCTTGTACGCTTAAGTTTCTGAGGTGAATTTACACCCATGCAGTGCTTTTTGATATAAACAAGTGCTGCTTTTGTAATTTCATTTGCTCCTTAAAATCTCCTGTCTCCACTCTATAGATGTGGAAGCTGGACTCAGAAGTGAAGTGACTTACTCAAGTCATAAGGCTAATCACTAAGAGAGCCAGGAAGGCTAAGAGGCTCTCCTGATTTCAGAGATTTGGACTACAAAATACAGTGATATTTTATACCCCTGTGTAAATACACTGGGTTCACAAAGGGTGTAAAAGGTATTTAGTAACTTTCAGAATGTTCAAAGCAACTTGACATTAATTTATGTCATTAATTAATCACGTTGATTCTTATTTTCCTGCATAAAATACTGGCCATCACATGATGTTGACCTGAAATTTAAATCCAAGCTTCTACCTAGGTATTTAAAACCCCATGATATGACTACAACCTTCATCATCTCATCTTCTACATTCTACTACAGTTATGCAGGAGTATTTTGAGAGCATAAGAAGTCCTTTTTTATTGTTTCCCTTGTCGTGATTATACTTTTATCCTAAGACAACATCCTACTTTCTTCTTGCTTATTAGACAATTGACTCTCCCCCAAAGACAGCTTAAACATCTCCTACCTCCACATAAGCCATCTCCAAAATCCCGATTTGGAATTGCTACCTTTTTGCTGCAACCATTATGGGGTGTTAAGATTTTTATTAGAACAGCATTTTTATTCTGTCTTGTACTATATTTTATGCTCTGTACTGAATTATAAGTTACTTAAGAAAATAGAGTCTGTCTGGCCAGGCACATTGGCTCATGCCTATAAACCCAGCACTTTGGAGGCCAAGGTGGGAAGACCACTTGATGTCAGGAGTTTGAGACCAGCCTGGCCAACATGGTGAAACCCCGTCTCTACTAAAAGTACAAAACTTAGCTAGTCATGGTGGCGGGTGCCTATAGTCCCAGCCACTCAGGAGGCTGAGGCAGCAGAATCTCTTGAACCCAGGAGGTGGAGGTGGCAGTGAGCCAAGATTCCGCCACTGCACTCCAGCCTGAGCGACAGACTGAGACTCTATCTCAGGAAAAAAAAAGAGAGAGGGTTCTAAGTGCATTTTTATTATTCACCATCAAATAACACATAATGGTATAGTATGTTACTTCAATAACTGTTTAAACAAATTTAGTAATGTACGCATAAATAAAAAAATAAATCCTCAATGAGTTTCATCTACATGAAATCTTAATCAGTTTTTCTTAAGTTCTGCAAGCTAAATTTAAAAGATAATTTACTGATATGTTTTTCCTTATTTGAAAATACAATCGTGTAAATAACATGGCATTCAATCCTATCATGATCATTATTATTACTGTTATTGATCATAATAGTGGTTAAGGGTTTATTTTTGAGTCTACAAAATCCAAGCAAGAGTGTTTGCTCATGGAGGGAGAAATCAACATCTTATCTCACTGCTGCTATGGATTAGGCACAGACAAGAGTGTCAGGTGTGACCAGTCGTACTACTAATTTAGTTCTTCATTAGTTATACAGTATTCCAGGGGTACTGAGACAGCCAAGAGGTTGTGAATCAAATCTGGTAATCTCCTTCTTTGCATGTACAGGCACGTTTTCAGCAGCAGGGCAAGAGTCCACATAAATGAATCTATTGATCCTTTTCAAAATTCGACTACAAACCAATTTAGAATCAGATTTATTAGATGTCAAGTGCAGCAGTTGTAGCAAGATCAGTGACATAATTAAGGGCACTGTTGAGTATTAGGAAGAAAATGAGAGGGTATTTTTTTTCCTGTTAAAGAGTAAAAAATGCTAGTTGAATACCAATAAGTTGGTTGCTCATGAAAGTACAAGTCACATTAATATTTAAGTCTTTTAATGGTCTCTAAATTCTGCCCATTTGGCACTGAGACCATCTGACAGGTTATATAATAAACCACTCCCAAGGAAGCCTTCCTTAAAAACTTTTCATTTAGACATGGCACTCATACTATCTTCCATAATGTATCATACTGATTTTTCACTACTTGTCTAAATAAAATCTCAGGTTAAACATTTCCTCTGGGAGAATATTCAAGCAAGAAGAAAACAAAATCCAACTAAATTGATATTTATGAAACTGTGTCATTAGAAAAAATAAGTAGGTGTTTATATGGTCAAATTAAAGACAAATGCACATAGGCTAAATTTGCCTTCCATTTCTGCATACACCAACCCTGCAGTCAGCTTCTCGCACGGAAAGAAATGTGAGTCGTCAATCACTTTCATCTTAACCATTTTCAGAATGAGGACTTAGTGATTTGTTCACTTTTTTAACTTGTTCTAGTGCCCTACAAGTTACTATATATTTCAAAAGACCTCAATAAGAACCGCATTCAACAATTATTTCAATATTTCTGCTTTAATTTATTAGCCAGTCTCTATTTTTTCTAAAAATTTTACCCTTTGTGGATATATTACATTAAAGATTGTGAATCTAATATCTACAATAAAAATCTGTTAATTCTATGTGACCTCTAATTTCCTACTTTTCCTCAGCAGCCAAGCCTCAGCAAAGAGCAGTTCATCCTTGCTACCTTGTCTATTTCCTCACTTCTCTTTTATTTCTTCTTTACTTCTCCCTTAAATTTGCTGTAACAGTAGTGACTCTTCATTTGAACTATCCCGAAGGACACTCGGCAGTTCTGATCTGCTGCTTCTCTTGGCCACATTATAATTTTGATCCCTCCCTCCTTTCCTAAAGCCTCCATTCCCTTGGCTTTCGCAGCGTGCTCTGGTGCACCCACTTATTCCAGACCAGTCCCTCTTGCTTTCTTTCACAAACTCTTCCTCAGATGTCTGCCAACGGGATATAAGGAAACTGGTTTATGATACTGCCAGGGATATCCTTGGAGGAAGGGGACATCATGTTTGTCCTCATCTCTTCCCACTAGATAGGATATAGATGTGATATCTGAAGGTTGAGGAGCCATCTTGGCTCCTGAGGTTGATCCATGTGTTGAGAATGGAGAATTAACAAGATGGAAAGCATCACTGATAATAAATGTAGCTGCTCTACCAGCCTTGAATTGATTATGTTTTTTGGTTATGTTTTGCCATCTTGGGGGCCTTGCTGGCCCGGGAAAGACTGCTTCTCTCAGGTCTAACAAATTCCTAGAAATACTAAACAATTCACCTGCTAGCACGCCTTTCACATGCAAACGAACTAATCCTGAGTTTATATCTCCAACCACTTCCTTTATCTAATTCACCACAGCAAGCCAATATTCTCCCTGTAGTAAATCAACCCAGGGTCAGGTTCCAGACACATAGGGACAGACCCGACGCCTGAAGACCCACTGGAATTATTCAAACTCACCAACCCTAAACTGTTTACCCTCAACTTCCCACAGAAACCCCTCTAAAGGCTGTGGACTATGCCTTCCCCTCACTCCTGCTTTGGCCTCTCTCCTGACCAATTCTGGTGCTTCCTATGTAGTCTTGCATGGCTGCGTCTCTCATTTCTAGAGGAAATGTAGCACTTTCCTGTCAGGAAAGCACTTTCCTTTTAATGTCACTTTCACTGACATTGACTTCTCCATGTAGTCACCCAGTCACTTTTATGAACTAAGACCTGGGCACAAATCTTGTACCCTTGTCTCTGAACCTTATTGATATGAGAAAGACATAAATGTTCATCTTATTGAAATTACTGTTACTTTTGGCCAGGCATGAGGGCTTATGCCTGTAATCCCAGCAGTCTGGGAGCCAAGGTAGGAGGATCACGTCAGTCTAGGAGTTCGAGGCTACAGTGAGCCATGATCATGCCACTGCACTTCAGCCTGTGAGAACATGACTCAAAAAAAAAAGACTGTTATTTTCAGTTTTCTATCATATATAATCAAATGTTGTAATATAGACATACATCACTAGTATATTCCACAAACCCCTCAGATACTGTATATTCAAATAGTGCCCAATATTCCATCCCCTCAAATGCCCCCTTACTCTTATTCTTTCTTTTTCAAATAATGTTACCATGATCTACCCATAGGAAGCCAGATCACAAACTTGAGAATCATCCTAGAATCCTTCTCTACCTTCATGTTCCACATTCAACAAATACCTAGGGCTTTTTCATTTTACCCCATTCTCTAGATATTCCTTAAGTATATCCTCCTCTTCATATGTGAACTATCTTTGCATTGCACTTCTTTCCTGTACTAATAAATAACACTTACAATAATATGCAAATGTTCTATTATGGCCTAATATCCCCCTGCATGACCTTACTCTTCTACTTTAACAACCATACCTTTCTCTGCTATCTTCTACCCTCCTTACCCTCTAAGGAGGGTATCTTGGAGATATTGATCTTATTTCTGAGCCTTTACACCAGCTGTTCACTCTGCCTGGAGAACTAATCCTTTCCCCAGGTTTCTCACGTGGCTGGTTTCTCCCTCTTCAAATGTGAGTAAATGTCAGCTCCTCAAGAGGCCTTCCCCGAGCACCCTATATAAATCCCCCTCTAGCACACACAGATACACAGCTATTCTCTCTCACACTATTCTGCTTATTTTCTTTATCACATTTGTCATATCTGGAATGATCTTGTTTGCATGTTGTTTGTTTGTTTGTTGTTTATCTCCCTCATGAGATAGCAAGCAGATTAAGATAGATTTCATCTGTTCCTTCATTCCTACATGCTTTTAGCAAGCATATAGGAAGTGTTTAAAGTATACGTTGAACAAATGAATGAAAGGTCTCTCTGTTTCTAATCTGGGTCTCCCTTTTTGGACCTGTCCTTCTCACTGACGCCAGAATGGTCTAGACAGAATCTAACTGTGCAACAGTACTAACAAAAACTTTTCAAGGCACTACCAGGTGTTCCCAAACATTAGTGTGCTAAGAAACATCTTGAGGTATTCAAAACATAGATTCCCAGGCCCTCTCTTAAGAGATTGTGATTTAGTACATCTGGCTTAGTGTCCGAGAAAGTGCATTATTTTAACAAGTATTCTAGGTGATTCTGAGGCAGGTGGTTCATGAAACATGCCGAATAAAATTCATATTCCTTACACTGGCCTTGTGGACTTCTATCACCAGGCATTTACCTGGCCCTGGGTTCATTTCCTGCCATGTCCCACCTGAACTTTTTGTTCAAGTTATGCTGAGATGTAGATGTTCTTCCAACACACTCAATTATTTCTTGTACCTGAGCTTTTACTTCTGTTGGTCCTAGTCCTATTTCACCGAGCTGCCTCTACCATTCCACAAGATTCATCCTTTCTGGAAATATTTCCTAAAATCCTAAAAAAGACTCAGTACAGCTAGAGAGACAAGAGGCTCTTGTTTGCTTGCTTTTATTTTTTCTTTTGAGATGGAGTCTTGCTGCATTGCCCCAGCTGGAGTGCAATGAGATCTCGGCTCACTGAAACCTCCCCCTCCCAGGTTCAAGCAATCCTCCTGCCTCAGCCTCCCAAGTATCTGGGATAGCTGGGATTACAGGCATCTGCCTCTACTCCCAGCTAATTTTTGTATTTTTAGTAGAGACAGGGTTTCGACATGTTGTCCAGGCTGGTCTTGAATTCCTGATCTCAGGTGATCCGCCCGCCTCAGCCTCCCAAAGTGCTGGCATTACAGGCGTGAGATACCAGGTCCGGCCTGCTTTTCTATAGCAATGGAGGAAAAGATTTGAACATCTAGTGCTTATAGTTCCATTTCTAACTATGATAATCTCCCTTTGGTTCAGAAATGGGATGGAAATAGTCTATTTGTAAAATGTTATGAAAACATATTGACTGTGGAGGGCTCGGGATTGTTTAATAAAGTCAAACCAACAAACAAACAGCATCAGAAGTTGGATCCTTTCTATCTTTTCTCTGGTCCCATTGAAAACAGAGCCTAAGAGGAAAGCTTCTGTGCTGATATTTTCTTGGGGGGTGTGCAGTCTCAGATAAGCAGAAGTGAGATAGGGCAGTGAGCTAGAGAAGAATGAGACAAGACTCAACATGGTGTTTTACAAAGCTGACCACAGCCTCATAATAAATGCAGTCAATTGCTCAGTCTCATGAGGCCTCTGCAATAGGCTGTTTGAATGACTCCATCTTGGAATAGACCACCATGAGGAAGAAAGAAGGAGTATTTTTCTGCCAGCACTCTCCTCATCCATTTCCCATGCCCCACAAGGAGTTAACTCCTCCAGACTTACAGGTTGTGTTTATTGGTGTCTCAAGACAGCTGTTGTCATAGGCAGACACAACTGGGCTTTCTCGTTAGGCAGTGTTTCAAGCATGGTGAATGGAGTGAGGCTTTGATGGGAACCACCAGTTCTGCATCCTGCAGGTCTTTCGTGTTAGTGCTGTTCTCTACAGCCCTTCCCAGTATTGCTTCCGGTTAACCATCTTGGCCAGGATGTGGGAGGACATTTTCAAGAACTTCAACTAATTCCTTCTATTGTAATAGCTGTTACTCCATAGACAGACATACACAAGTCAGAAATTCTGCCAGCTGCTAGTTTTATCTGTCCCAATTACACATGCAGAAACTCCAGAAATAACCACAAAATGGGCCTTGTGACTGAATGGGTATGGCATGAAATAAACTTGAGTCAAGGGCTCAGTCTTAGGGAGACCATGATAATGTTTTGGGTTCCCTAGTATTCATGTTAATTCAGACCTCACAACTAACAATTCTGATTCCTCTCTGCAAAGTTATCCTGGAAAATGGCATCAGGTCTGTTTAAGGAAGGATCAGTGGAGTAGTCATCTCCGATACTTCTAATGGCATCACAGGATCCTTCTTCAAAAAGAAGAATACCAGGCTCACCTCCAATCACAGGGCTCTGGATTTGTTAACTAATTTGGATTTGAAAACTGAATTAAAGACCATGATTTTTCACTGCAAGAACAGACACTAAACTTCTACTTGCCAACTGTGTTTTTTTTAAAATAATAAAATAGAGTGACCTCCTAGTTGAGCTTCTCATCTATCTCACTGGTCAGAGTCCCATGATCCATTAGCGATCATCATAGCTCTCTGTGATTCCAGGCACCGTTTTCATCATTCCAGTCTTGCTGCCTACTATGGTTGTTATGTTCACCTTCCCTCTGACAGTTCAGTGCCTCTGCCTGGCTTCTGCAAGTTTATAAGCTAGGGGATCGAATGATGAGTTATTGTTTAATGGGTACAGCGTTTCAGCTTGGGATGATGAAAAGACTTCTGGAGATGAGTACTGGTGGTGGTTGCACAACAGTGTGAATGCCACAGAACTTACACTTTAAAAAAGTGAAAATGATAAATTTTACATGTGTACTTACCGCAATAAAAAAGAAGCAATCCAGTCCAAATTATTATCCTTATAAGTATCATTAAAAGCACAACAGCTATAATACCAAGTGTGATTTCCTGTAGTTGTAACAGCCGCTTTAAAATCATTATCTGATAGTTGACACATTGGGTCATTTCATGGTTGGAGTATGTGTGTATGTGTGTATGTGTGTGTTGTCTTGCTTTCCCTTGGGAATTGGTCACATTTTTCTGATTCTTTGAATTTTGAGTAATTGTGAGTTGTTTTTTAAAACAATGTGAGCATTATACTGCACAGACTGAGTCCTGTTGTAAACTTCTAGAGAATGCTGAAGTTTATATTTTTTGTTTGTTTTTTTGGAAATGGAGTCTCATTCTGTCACCCAGGCTGGAGTACAGCGGTGCAATCTCAGTTCACTGCAACCTCCACCTCCCAGGTTCAAGCGATTCTCCTGTCTCAGCCTCCCAAGTAGCTGGGATTACAGGTGCCCACAACTACACTCGGCTAATTTTTGTATTTTTAGTAGAGCCGGGGTTTCACCATGTTGGCCAGGTTGGTCTCGAACTCCTGACCTCAGGTGATCCACCCCCCTCAGCCCCCCAAAGTGCTGGGATTACAGGCGTGAGCCACTGTTCCCAGCCTGTATTTTAGAAGGCATTCAACCTGTTTAGGTTTATACATTATAGTCTGTTTCCTTCTGTAAGGGTAGTTTTAATTTCCATTGACTTCCTTAAGTCTCTACAACATTGGTTGGGCTCTGTTCCATCCATATGCTATTCAGGAGACTTGTGCTGGTGGTTCAGATTTCATTTAAGTTCCCCAAGCCTTGGCTATACATCTTTGATTGTGCCTCATGCGTACATATCTCAGGGTTTAATCTAAAATTAGTTCAGGTTAATACACAGAATTAGGAGAACACTTTCCTGTCTTTCTTCACTGTAGAATTTCTCCCCAAATTCTCTGACCCACTGAAGCTCCCTTCTCTGGTTTCTCTGGCCAAAAATTTTTAAAAAGTTAAATTTATATCAGTTTCAGCTGCATGTGCCGATGTGCAACTCCATGGCTGAGGCCTGCCCTCAGGGTAAGACTGTGAGAGGAAAAAAATAAATAGTAAACCCCACTTCCAAGCATTTGACTTCTCCAAGTTGTGATTCACCTCCAAAATCCTGTGCTTTCATTTAGTTCTTGGAGTCCTCATGTTGCTGTTTATTTTGTTTTGAGTTTCTAGTTGTCAATGGCAGGTGAGACAGCTGGAGTGGGCTTACACCACCATAACAGAATCAGGATGCTCCTCCCTCTTTTCTATTGGTTTGTTTGTTTGCTAAGATATCAGGAAGGCTCAGCTGGGAAATAAAAGAACCACTTCAGGTTTTTCAAACACAAGGATATAATTAAAAGCAAATTGGTTTTTCAGGTGATCGAAGGTCTAAGAGGTTAAAAAGAGACAGCAAATCAACACAGAGATCGACAACAGTTGGAAGCTACCACCAACCCTCATGTTAGACGGACAATGGAAGATTTTGTTATTAGAGGTCAGATGTCAGGCTCTCTGGCAGGAGCCAGAACACTGGAATATGCACTGGTGGGACCAAGGTGGGATAGGAACTCAGTTAGGCTTGGAGCTACCGGGAAGACAATTCACAACCAGAGATGCTACAAGAGGCATCTGATTAGGGGTAGAATATCCTGGCTTCTCCCATCATTCTTGTCTTCCAGTCTACCACCGGTAACTCCCATTAAGCAAACCTGTCTGGAAGCTAGAGTGCAAGACAGCCAGAGAAATGAGGTTCCCTAATTTAGAGAGCAAAGCAGGAAAAGGTAGGTGCTATGGTTTCCATGTGTCCCATCTAAAATTCAGGTGTTGCCAATATGATAGTATTAAGAGGCGAGGCCTTTAAGAGGTGATTGGGCCATGAAGGTTCCTCCATTATAAATGGGATTAAGTCTCTTACAAAAGAGGCCTCAGACACTCTTCAGTCCGTTTGACTTTCTGCCCCACAGTTTACCATCAGAGGACACAGCAACAGGTGCCATCCTAGAAGCAGAGAGCAGACGCTTACCAGACAACCAACCAGTTGGTGCCGAAATCTTGGACTTCTCAGCCTCCAGAACTGTGAGAAATAAATTTCTGTATTCTCTAAATTACCCATTCTGTAGTATTTTGTAATAGTAGCACAAACAGACTAAGACTGTAGGAAAATGGACTTGGGTCAAACAAGCATTTGATTGGCACAGTAGAGAATTCTCAAACCCCAGATATTTCTTGCCCATAAATAGTACTATTTTACCTTTTTAAGGTGCATTTAAAAAATCAAAATCTAGATAAAACAACAAATAGCATTAATTTTCTAGATGGTTAATATCTGGTAGAAATCTAGGAATGGCTAACACTTGAAGTGATTATTTCTCAAGATGCAATCTGTGTTCTCTAACTCCAATTCTTGGTATGAGAGAGAGAAGAGCCATTCATTGTTCTTTCCACATTTTGATTTCCAGTTGAGATCAAAACACATTGATCAGAGCCTGGAACCAAGAGCCAAAGGTGAAGGAATCCATAAACTCAGATACGTGAGGACATCCTGAGTAAGATGGAGAAAATGGGTTCCTCTTCCTAACTGAAAAGCCAGAAACCCCCTGACAGTCTAAGAGATGCAGTTTACAGGGAAATGAGCTCATACTTCAACATTATAACACCTGACAGAGTGTTGCTTTATTTTAACCCATAGAGATTTAATAGGAAAATAGTTTAGGACAGCTGTCAATACATACCCTCTAGCATGCCTCAGATCATTTTCTCTAAAGGAAAATATATCTTGGGTTCTTAGAAGAAAATATCTTGGGTTCTTAGGAGAAAATTCAAAATAAGTTTGTCAATAAAAAAAATCTTTTTTTTTTTTTTTTAAGTGTGAATTGTTCTATGATTCCAGTGCCTAGACTTGAACTTCTTAGAGATTAAACCATTCTTGGTACTGGTTGGCTAACTTATATGAGAAAATGTGACTTTTGATTATCTTAATTATTGCCTTTCAGTGTATGGTAAACTGTTTTTGTAACCAAGCTGATGAATTTTCTCTATTACTTATATAAATGTAAATACAGCCCCCAATAACAACCTTAAGAACTTTAGTGATTGAGTACTGATGGTGATAAATACTGTTTTTATGTCTTTGCCTTTTAAAAAAAAATCTTCTAAACACTTCCTTTAGTTATACTCAACCTAAAATATTTTGTAGTTCTATTTTCACAAGATAATTGAAATTCAAATTTTTCTTATTTATTATACAATCATTTGCATGTAAGCAACATCCAAAACAATTTTTTAAAATCAGGTTGTATACAGTTTATTTCAAAAAGAGCTCAATTTTTTCTTGATAAAAAAGTGAAAATTGAAAATGCCACAGAAGTTTCTGTGTTTTCATTATATCCTTTCCATATCCTCCAATGTAAATGTTATAAATCAGCCTATAAGTGGAGAACTATTCTTAAGCTAACATCTCATTTTTTTTAGCTAAAAGCCAAATACTTTAACTTGTTTACCCTTGAAAATTTTTGTTTTGCATACAAAGTGAAACAAACATGGGACAAACCTCTATAACATTTATTATAGAGGAGAAAGAGAGTAGGATAGTTAAGAATATATTTCTCTTGAGATAGATTTCATCTGTGTAATTTTTAGACCGGTTAATTGCTGCATAAAGTTTCCAAATACGCCAGTGGTTCTCAAAGCCCCCAATCTCAGTGAAGGCAACATAGGTTCACACATGGGGCAGTCCCATGGTCAGTCCGTGATTTGGCCAGGAAGTGGTATAATGGAAGCTAGTTCTCCATTTGCTAATTCTAACTTCACCTTTTATCACAACTGAGCCCTCATGACCTAAAGAACAGCCTGGATGAGAAGTATCTGATAGTTTCTTCTTAAAGAATATATTTCCCCTTAGCAAAAAAAAAAAAAGTTATAATTTTCAAACTGAAAACAATACATGTATCCCTTTTCAGCTGTGTGTAGTATATATACACCTGGGTAAGCATAAATAGTTTAGAAAGCACTCCTAGCTGACATTTTAACATTCCCAGGAAAGTACGTGAACTTGCTTCTGTGCCTTCTCGGAAATAGGATGGCCAATATAGTGCTTTGTACAGGGTCATTTTTCAGTTTTGTCACACATAGGAAATGGCCTTACCACTGAAAAATACTCTTTGGATGTAGAACTATCCAAAAAATAATTCATGCTATTCACAAATGAGAAAAGTGAGGAGGTCAATAAGTAAACTGCAATTGCTCCATTAAAGTTTTCTCAACCACACACAGACAAGGGTGGAGGGAGAGAAGGAGGAAGAGGGATGGAGGGAAAGGGAAAAAAAAGGAGAAAGAGCTACAGGAGAGATAGAGGAAGAGACAGGATTTGAACCAGGTATTCCTTTGTCCTTGCAATCTTAGTTCTATTTTATGTTGATATTTCCTCCAGTTAATTATGTTGCTTCTGGTTCACATGATCTCATATAGAAAATGCACAAGAGTTTAAGAACAGAATATAATGATGAAGGAATATCAACAAGTATATTTTTTGCACTGGTTATATTAGTCAAACATAGCATTACAAAAGGAGCGTCTAATCTTCCCCAGATACCATTATAATGTAAAGTTCTTACATATTATTAGCGTCAGTAAAATTTGATAAATTTCTACTTGACTGACAGAAATACAGATTTATCTTGGTTCCATGCCACTCCTGATAGAAATTTACCTCCACCTTGGAAGAATACAAAGGACTCCACTTAAAAGGCAAATCAAGCCAAACCTTATAAAGACAAACCACAGACTCAGGGTTACATGGTTTGAGTTCTGCACAAAATATTTGAATGGCTGCTTCATAAAAGACGATATATGAGGACTTGGGGCAGAACAAGATGGCAGAATAGAAGGCTCCACCAATTGTCCCTGCTTCAAGGACACCAATTTAACAACTAACTATACAAAATAGCACCTTTATAAGAACCAAAAATCAGGTGAGTACCTGGTTTTAACTTCATATTACTAAAAGACGCATTGAAGAGGTAGGAAAAACCACCTTGAATTGCTGACATCACACCTCCTCCCTCCCCCAGCGGCAGTGGCATGGTGCAGAGAACATTTTTGTGTTCTGCGGAGAAGGAGATCACAGCATTTGTGAGGCATTGAACTCAGTGCTGCCTTATTATAACAGAAAACAAAATTGGACCAATCTATGTTCATGAATTGGAAAATCAAGATTACTAAAATGTCCATACTACTCAAAGCAATCTACAGATTTAATGCAATCCCTATCAAAATACCAATGACATTATTCACAGAAATAGAAAAACAATCTAAAATCAAAACACCCAGAATAGCCAAAGCTATACTAAGCCAAAAAACAAACAAACAAACAAACAAAAAAAACTGTAGGAATCACTTACTTACCTGACTTTAAATTACACTACACAGCTAAAGTAACCAAAAAGGCATGGTACTGGCATAAAACATACACATAGATCAATGAACCTGAATAGAGAATCCAAAGATAAATCCATACATCTACAGTGAACTCATTTCTGACAAAGTAGCCATGAACATACATTGTAGAAAGGACAATCTCTCCAATAAATGATGCTGGGCAAACTGGACATCTATATGCAAAAGAACAAAACTAGACTCCTGTCTCCAAACAGATACAAAAATCAAATCAAAATGGATTAAAGACTGAAATCTAAGATCTCAAATGATGTAAATACTACATGAAAACATTAGGGAATCTCCCCAGAACATTGAACTGGGAAAGATTTCTTAATTAATAAACACTTCACAAGCACAGGCAACCCAAAACAAAAATTGACAAATGGGATCATATCAAGTTCCAAAGCTTCTGCACAGCAAAAAAAATAATTAACAAAGATAAAAGCCGCAGAACAGGAAAAAATATTTGCAAACTATCCATCTGACAAGAGATTAATCACCAGAATATATGAGGAGCTCAAACAACTCTGTAGGAAAACAAAAACAAAAACTAATAATCCCTTTTTAAAAAAAGAGGCAAAAAATCTGAATAGACATTTCTCAAAAGAAGACATATGAATGGCCAACAGGTATATGAAAAGGTGCTCGACGTCATTGCTCATCAGAGAAATGCAAATCAAAACTGCAATGAGATTTAATCTCACCTCAGGTAGAATGACTTTTATCTAATGTCTGGCAATAACAAATGCTGACAAGGATGGAGAGAAAAGGAAAGCTTCGTATATTGTTAGCGGGAATATAAATTAGTACAACTACTCTGGAGAACAGTGTGAAGGTTCCTCAAAAAACTAAAAGTAGAGCTACCGTACTATCCAGCAATCCCACTGCGGGGTATACACCCACAGTAAAAGAAATCGACGTATCAAAGAATACCTGCACTCTCATGTTTGTTGTAGCACTGTTCACAATAGCCAAAATTTGGAAGCAATGGAAGCGTTCATCAACAGATGAATGAATAAAGAAAATGTGGTTCATATACACAATGGAGTACTCATCAGCCATAAAGAAGAATGAGATTCTGTTTTTTGCAACAAAATGGATGGAACTGGAGGTCATTATGTTAAGTAAACTAAGCTAGACAAAGGACAAACTTTACACATCCTCACTGATTTGTGGGAGGTAAAAATGAAAATAGTTGAACTCATGGAGATAAGAGTAGAAGGATGGTTAACAGAGACTGGGAAGGGTAGTCAGGGAATGTGGGGGAAATAACGATGGTTAATGGGCACAAAAACATTGTTAGAATGAATAGGATCTGGTATTTGCTAGCACAGCTGTGTGACTATAGTCAAAAATAATTTGATTGTACATTTTAAAATAACTAAAATAGTACAGCTGGATCATCTGTAACACAAAAGATCAATACCTGAGGTGATGGATATTTACCCCGATGTGATTATTATGCATTGCATGCCTGTTTTGAAACATCTCCTGTATTTATCTCCTGCACGAGGCCAACTGAGGGCACTTGCTCCTCTTGTTTCTGCTCCTGGGTTAACAATCAAGATGGTACGTGCTGATGCCTTTTCTCGTCCTTTGAGTCGGAATGCAGTTGTTGGTTTAATTTTCTGTTTGACAATATTTGGTTCAGTAACATACTTTAGTATCAAATGGATGGTAGATGCAATTGATCCAATCAGAAAGCAAAAACCAGAAGCTCAGAAACAGGCAGAAAAACTAATGAAGCTAATTGGTGTGAAAAATGTGAAGCTCTCAGAATATGAAATGAGTGTTGCTGCTTATCTAATAGACCTTTTTTTTTTTTTTTTTTGAGATGGAGTCTTACTCTGTCACCAGGCTGGAGTGCAATGGCACCATCTCGGCTCACTGCAACCTCCGCCTCCCGAGTTCAAGCAATTCTCCTGCCTCAGCCTCCTGAGTAGCTGGGATTACAGATGTGCGCCACCACACCCAGCTAATTTTTGTTAATTTTAGTAGAGATGGAGTTTCACCATGTTGGCCAGGATGGTCTTGATCTCTTTACCTCATGATCTGCCTGCCTTGGCCTCCCAAAGTGCTGGGATTACAGGCGTGAGCCACCGAGCCCAGCCTAGTAGACCCTCTTAATATGCATGTTACTTGGAAGTGATATAGCAGGTTTAGATGATGTCATTACGGATCTGAAAGACACAGTCATCTTACCTATCAAAAAGAAACATTTGTTTGATAATTCCAGGCTTCTGCAGCCTCCAGAAGGTGTTATTCTCTATGGGCCTCCCTAGGCTGTGGTAAAACGTTGATTGCCAAGGCCACAGCCAAGAAGCAGACTGTCGATTTATTAACCTTGAGCCTTCGACACTGACCAGTAAGTGATATGGATAATCTCAAAAATTGACTGCTGCTGTTTTCTCTCCTGCCATAAAGCTACAACTGTCCATCATCACTATAGATGAAATAGACTCCTTTCTACGAAACTGTTCAAGTTCTGACCATGAAGCTACAGCTATGATGAAAGTTCAGTTTATGAATCTCTGGGATGGATTGGATACTGATCACAGCTGCCAGGTCAAAGTAATGGGAGCTACCATTCATCCTCAGGACCTTGTCTCAGCTATAATAAGAAGAATCCCTACAAGATTTCATATCAACCAGCCTGCTTTAAAACAGAGAGAAGCAATCCTGAAACTCATCTTGAAAACTGAAAATGTGGGTAGGCATGTAGACCTGCTAGAAGTTTCCCCGGAAACTGATGGGTTTTCAGGAAGGGACCTAAACGTGATGCATTGAGATGCTGCCCTCCTCTGCGTCAGAGAATGTTAATCCTATATCAGAAGAAAGATGAAGATGAAACTCAGCCTGTTCAACAGAGAACCTGTATCGGGCAATTGAAAAGATAAAGAAATCAAAGCATGCAGGATTTCAGAATGTTTTAACACACATTTGTTTAGATTAAGAGCAAAGATCATTTGTACAGTTCAGTGATCTAGTGTTTTGTGTCCTCTTATCAGTTAGTGGAAGCAGAATGGAAAGAGTGCTCTCCAAACAATGAGGGAGCTCAGTGTTTATGGTTTTATACTCTGAATTCTAAGTTGTTGAGATGCAGTTGTTATATAAGTGGCATTACTGTTTGTCAGAAATCATGAGGAGGAACAATTTAATCCAGTCTGAACGTGGGTGCTTGTGTTTGAGCTCTTTAGCCGTATGTCATACAGCCTTATAGAATCTAAGCTGGTCTTAAAGTCATAAATGATTCATTGGGTCATTAGTGAGAAATGGGGATGTGGTTAGGCACTGTTTCCTAGACTTGTGAGTATGTGTTTGTGTGTGTGCACATATGTGTGTGTGTATTAGATGTATGTATCCACACATTTTATACTGACATTCTGTAGATATGTTTGAATATAAAATTTTTTTTTTACCCAACTACTAAATCCAGAAGTACCAAATAATACATAGTAAAACTAAGATTTAAGGTTGTGTCGAAAAGGTACAGTGATTCAGCCATTTCCGTTTGTGATTTGTTTCAACCTTTTTTAAGTTGAGTGTTTTTCTTTCTGCAGTTGATTAATTGAATCCTCCACCTTGCATATATACATCTTGCATATATACATGGGCTCAATTATTAGGTTTGTCAGGATAATCAAATAAAAATACTAGGTCAGTGATCAGTATTGAATGGTTGTTAGACGGTCATGTGCTCAACACTGATTTCACCTCTTTCTGTAAGTATACTGAGTAAAAACTTTATTTTTATTTTTTTGTTTAAATTGATTTACATGAAAGTGGATTAAAAGGTCTTTCAAAAGAATGGATTTATGTTCTCAGTAATCCACAGCAAGGCAACAGGGCATAAAAATGTCATAGAGCAAACTACTTCCAGTTGTATTGTTTTAACAAAATTCTGGCTGATTATCAGTTGTGCAGGTTTGTCTATTTTAGCAAAGTTATGTTTATTGACTTTTCATCAAATATTTTAAAATGCTACATCATGTTCCTTTGCCCATATACCTTGGAGACCTCCTTTCTTAGCCTGCCTATTAATGACAATTTTCTTTTTAAAATCAGTTTTACTAAATGTAGTGACACTCAATAAATGCACCCATTTAAAGTATTCAGTTTGAACCACTTTGACAGACCCCCCCCACACCAGTGCAACCACTACCAATTCAAGATTGGTTATCTATCTTCATGCTACTCCCATGTTTTCTTGATTATTACATAGGTGTTTTATTAAACTTTGAATTCTAATAAGATAAAAATGCAATTTTATTCTTACGTTTCAAAATTGTTTTGGCTATGCAGGGGCCTTCAAATTTATATATTAATTTTAGAATCATCTTGTCTGCCAAGTTTATCAATAAAGACTGCTGGCAATTTTATTGCATTAAATTTGTAGCTCCCTTGGGAGAATTGACATGAAAATATTGATTCTTCTAGTCTTTAAATTGTTATATCTTTCCATTTATTTACCTGTTCTTGAATTTTCTCAGCAATGTTATAAAACTTCAAGATACGAGTCTCATACATATGTTAAATTCATTCCTAGTTAGTTTATATGTTTTGATGATATTGTAAATAAAATTTTTTTAAATTACCTTTTTCTATTATTTATTGCTACTAAACAAAAATACAATTGGTATTTAAATACTGATCCTGAATCTTGTGACTTTTATAATTTAATTTATCAGTTCTAATACAGTTTTGGTAGATTATTTAGGATTTTCTACATACACAATCATGTTTCCTGTGAATAATACAATTTTATTTCTTTTCTAATTTATATGTCTTTTGTTTTAAAATTTTTTATTCTCTTTTTTTTTCCTCCCTTATTGAACACACTAAAATCTCCCATACTGAAAGGAAATGGTGAGAGTGGACATCCTTGCTTTGTTTTGATCTTTGGAAGAAAGCATTCAGTCCTTCACCGTTAAGCATGACCTTACCTAAAACTTTTTATAGTTGCCCTTTACGAGGCCAAGAAAGATTTACTGGGTTTCTAATTTGTTTAATTTTTAAAAATCTAATAAATGAGTGTTGGATTTAGTTAAATGCCTTTTATGCTATATTAAAAGAATTATGATTATTTTTATACTTTATAAATGTGATGTCACATTACTTGATTTTTCAAACATTAGATTAACCTTTTATTACTCATAGGATGTCAGAGGCTTTCAAGAGTATACTTACAATTCTTGCTTTCAATCTTTGTTATTGTCATTATATGTTTTACTTACACATATATCACAAACCTGTAAAACATTTTTATGTTTTTAAAGGAAATTTAAAGTCTTTTATATATACTCATTTATTATCTGTTATTTTTGGCATTCTTTTCTTTGTGTAGATCTGAGTTTTCATCTGGTATCATTTCCTTTCCGTCTGAAGAACTTGCTTTCCTTGGTAATTAAAGTCTGCTAGTGATTAATTTTTAAAAATTTGTTCTATAAAAATGTGTTTATTTTACCTTCATTTTTTACAATTTTTCATTGTGGGGAAATACACATAACAGAATATTTACCACCTTAACTGTTTTTAAGTAAAGCATTCAGTGGTACTAAGTACATTCATATTATTGTGCAACCATCACTACCCATCCATCTCCAGAACTCTTTTCATCTTGCAAACGTGAAACTTCATACCCATTAAACAAGTCCTTCTCATTCCCTTCTACCCCCAACCTTTGGCAATAACCGTCTACTTTCTGCCTCTGTCATTTTGACTACTCTGAGTAGCTTATATAAATGTAATCCTACAGTATTTGCCTTTTTGTGGCTGGCTTATTTCACTTAGCATAGTGTCTTCTAGGATCATGTATGTTTTAGCATATGTCAGAATTTCCTTTCTTTTTTAAGGCTGATGGGTAAGGAAGGACTTACTTCTGTCATTTTGCTATTTGTTTTCTATATGTCTTATAGCATTTTTGTCTAACATTACTTTCTTCTGTGGGGACCTGAAGGACTCCCTTTAGCACGTTTAGAAACTGATCCTTTTCATTGGGAGAATACTTTAGTGGGTATAGAATTCTCAGTTGATAAACCCACTCTCCACCCTAGTACTGTAAACATGTTTCCATCCTTTTATGATTTGCATTGTTTCTGATGAAAGTCAGTAATAATTCCTATATTTGTACTCTGGGTGTGTAGCATAAATATTTTTTTGGCTGGCTTTAAGATTATTCTTCTTTATTACTAGTTTTACACAATTTGCTTATGATGTGATTTGGGTGTTTTTCTTTGTGTTTATCTTGCTTGAGGTTCATTGAGGTTCCTGAATCTATACGTTAATATTTTCCATCCTGTCTGGAAAAATCTTATCAATTATTTATTCAAATTTTTTTCTGCCCAATTCCTCTCTTCCCGGGACTCTTTTCGTACTTATAAAAAATTTCTCATTTTCATCCAAGAGATTATTGTGACTGTTATTTTTTTTTCCAGCCCTTTTCCTTCCTGTGCTTCAATTTGGAAACTTTCATTTGGCTTTTCTTCAAGGTTATTGATCTTTTACTCTGTAATCCTTTCATAATAATTTAATTATCTCAGTCATTTGGAGTCTGTTTCTGTTGAAAAAACTCTTTTTCCATTTGTTTATTTTGGGCTACAGTCTAGGTAGTGCCCCCAGACAGTAAACTGCAGTGATTGTGTTGCTTACCTGATTTTTCCCCTACTCTTATGAATTATAGTTCCTATTTCTCAATGCTGAAAAAAATGTTTCATTCATTTTGCCCACTTTTCTATTTATTCAAGATGGAGTGATTAGTCTAGTTTATCATAACTTATACTGAAATTCCTGACAGTTATCTTTTAATTTTGATGTCTTGGAATGTTTGTTTCTTTTTTATGTCATGTGTAAAAGTAATGGAAGTAAAGCCCAAAGTCTGGTTGAGCTGCAGTTAAGCACTGATTTATCATGGGTAGCCAGTTACATATGATGCTCTAAAGATAGCTCCCATCATTTGCTTCCTAGGTTTGAATTTTGCTAGAGTCTCCATCATTCCCCTTAACATTTCTTTTAGAGAATCAGATCATCATACCTATTTTCCATTTATCAAAAGCCTCACTTGTCCTTCTTTAGACTGCTTTTGTCTACTCATTTGAAGATTTCATTTTCACTGCCAAAATTATCTGGGGTTGTCTGTAATTATCTCATCTCTTGATGATCTCTTCTCCTCATCCCCATTGTTGCTTCAATAGATACCTAAGAATACTGGACTTTGATTCATAACATTGAAATGTGCATCACAGCGTAACCAAATCTCTACGACTGCTTGGGAAACTCATAACTTCTCTGAACGTATTGACATGTGGAATCAGCATGAGAATATAACCTCTTCTTGTCTCATAGATTTGACAAAGGCAAAGCACAAATGCAAAGTTCAGAGCATGTTATCTTTGTACTAACTCGTGTAATAGGCTCCCAAATAAATTTTTTTGCCATCTGCACTTTTTCATTAGAAAATTATTTTGCGATGTGTCATACATAACCTAAGCATTGTTTCTTACCCCGTAAAATTGATTTAAAAATTGGCTAGATGACACTGAGCAGAATGTCAACCCTCTGTGACTCATTTGGAACTCAATGCACATTTCACATTCTTTACAGAAGATTCTGCACATGGCCTAGGTTTGTTCAGTGGGTGGGCTTTCAGGAGCATGCAAGTTTTTAAATTCAGGACCTCTGAACTGTGGTGGGTCTTTATTCCAAAGGCTTTCTTTAAATTTAGTTTCAGGCTTTCTTTAAATTTAGTTTTTTAAGAACTGAGGGATTGAGAACCTGTTTTTCAAAGGATGTGTTCATTTAAATTGCAGGTAGATCAGCCCACAAGGCTCTTCTCATACATAATGTAGCTGTACTGTATGGATTAACTGATACAAATAAACTAGAATTTGTGTCAGAGTTATTTAAGCTGTGAAGGTGAATTATAGTTTTAGCTTAAATACATAAACCAGGGGTATCTCTGATAGAAGTAATTCTCTAGGTCTGATTCACAAGTAAGTACTTTATTTTCAGCAGCATGTATTCGTTGAGATTTTTCAGATTTTTAGTTCTTGAACTCAGAACAAGGAAATTGCTTGTTTCATTCTGTATATATGCTGAGATCTAAGGATATTTTATTGGATATTCAATGAGGCCAGAGGCTTTCTACTGATGGCATTTTATGTTTCATTCCTTAAATTTTCTAATCTGTACAATTATATATGTGTGTGTATTTCTTATATGTGCCCTATTGCTCATAACATGCAGTATAAATATGTCATATATTAAGTGTAAGTTGAATAATTAAGTGAACTTGTGTAAAATACCAGCTCATCTCTATCACACATATTATTTCTTTCTGTAGCTTCATTTGTTCCCTCCTCATTCACTTCTGTCAGCCTAAATCTTGAAAAGTGACGCAAGGCTTATTTTGCTCTGCCTGTTCTTTTTGGTCTGTTCTTTAGAACAGGACACTTGCTTTTGAAAACTGACACTTCAGACCATTGCAGTTTATTCTTCATAGCCATACTTTTGAATAGGAAAAAATATGCTTTCCTTGGCATGCTACGTATTTGTGAAGTGGAGAAGACTAGCATGGAGTGAGTCTGTTTTGGTGACTATGGGGAGTTGGTTGGAGAGAAAACTGAAACACTTACTAAACCTAAGGTGCCACTCCAAGGGGACGAATACTGATATAGATTACTGCCAACCGTTTTAGTGTCATCAGATAGGATTTTCCTCGTGATTCTAGGAATTGCACTCTGATGAAGGAAATACAGAGAATAGTAAAAACAACTTAAAACCAGAGTTCGCTAACCCACATAAACCGTATATTTTTGTTTCTTCCATCAAACCCAAGAGTCCTAACCTATTTATGTTTTTGTTTTCTGACTGCAGTTTCAAGGTAATTGATGCCTACAAAAAAGTGGATCCACTAATTGTGTTTTTACTGATAAGAGTTTTCTTTTCTACTTCAGTCTTCCTTTGCACCTAACCAACTATTTAATTCCATGCCTCCCATCTTCTATATCCTAGGTCAGTTGTGCTAACTTGATCTTTGAAAATAGGCTGTGGATGGTCCTTGCCCTTCTGGACTAGCTTGTGCTGGCATGTTGTTTATAGTCATTAGAAATAGTGTGAAAACATGCACTGGTATTCTAAATTCTATCTTCTAGCATTTGAGAACTTTTGTCCAAGAAAATATCCTGATAAAAACCTCAACAACAGACCAAGAGAAGGGGAATGGAATCCTGGAATCAGTAAGGGTTTCTCCTGGGTTACAGCATCTGTACATAGTTCAATATTAAAATGTGCAATACTGTGACTTACCAAGTTAATTAGATAAAAAGAGAAAATGCATATAATTATCTCTTTATAGCTAAAAGAAATTTGATGAAATTCATTCTCTATTCTTGTTAAGAATTCTTAACGCACTGCAATGTATTTACATAAAATATCCTGAAAATAATAAAAATATTATTTCATATTTTAAAAAGAACAGCATCTAGAACATCTAAAACTATTCCTTTTCATTTTGGAGCAAGAGAAATATGTTCATTATGACATTGTTTTTTAATGAAGTCAAAGTAATAAATTAGAGAAGGAAATAAAGGGTATAAAGTTACGAAAGAGAAGGGAAAATAAATATTTGCAGTTTAATATAGTTATATGAATTACAAACTTAAGTGGATGATCTGAAACTCTCATAGAATAATAAGACAATTCCATGAGGCAGCAGAGTACATTAAGAAAAAAAGTAATGGCTTTCTCATATACAAAATAAAACAAGATAGAAAAATATAATTAAAGGGAAGCACTTACTGACCATAACCACGAAAAGGTGAAATACACAGAAATAAACTTAATAAGAAATGTAAAACACATAAATAAATTAAAATTGAGAATACTACCAAAGTACTCAAGAAAGCTTAAATTGAAATGCATTCCCCCTTTTTGGACATGAAAACTTAATACCATTTTAATGTTTATTCTCTCCCAATAAATCTATATGTTTAATCTGCTCCTCTATAATTATAGTAAGATGACTTTTAAATGAACTACACTGATGCTAATTTTCATATGTTAAGCATGTATTGACCATTACAAAAGTTCTGAAAAACAGTGAAAAGTTATTGCTTTCCGAATGTACCCTCCAAAGGGATGAGTATTTAGTCCTACAAGATATTGAACATATTGTTATAATACAGTAATTTCAAAGTTGATACCAGCACTTACATAAGTAACATATGATTTAATAAAACAGGGTAAAATATCCAGAAAATAGCTCAGTAAGTTTGTGAATTTAGTATGTGTTAAAGGTGACATTGAAAAATGAGTGAAAAAACATGAATTATTCAATAAATGATGCTAGAAAAACTGCATAGCCATCTGGAAAAAAAATAATATTGGTTCCTACCATAATTTCATATGAAGCAAAGAATTTAGTGTACAAATATTATCCATAAAAGTATGAAAATAAAACATAGCAAAAATTTAAACAATAATTTTGGAATAAAACATTTCTAAATGTCACACAAAGGCCAGAAGCCATGCAAAAAATGATTCATAAACTTGACTAAAAATAGAACATTTGCATGGCAGAAATAACCATAAATAAAATACAAGAAATTTAGAAAGTCATCTATAATACATATCATAGGCAAAAGGCTAATTTCTTTAATAAATAAAGACTTTCTATTCATCAATGAGAAAATAATAAATGATCCAATAGAAATAAGAGCAAAAGTCATAAATAGTTTAGAGAAAGAAATTACAAGTGACTTTCTTATAATTTCTACCTCTAATGACCCCAGGCGTGATGGGAATGTGTTGTATCTGCAAATGGTGTTGAGGCAGATCCAGGGTGGACATCATAGAGCTGGATTTCTTTCTGCTCACAGACATTTTCCACATTCTTAGAAAGGATATTTAAGTGCTGATCAGGATTGCCTTCCCTCTTCTCATCTGTCTCCACTGCTCATGTGAACACCACAGCTTGAACCATCTATTAGTCTAAACTGTTATGCCTGGGTCTCCTGGACACACATTCTCCAAACACCATTCTTAGGCTCCATTCTGCACTTTGTCATTCGCTGGTGTTGTTTTAATAGCCCAGAATCTTATCTCTTTCCTCAAAACTATAGTCCCCAGGCATAGAACATCAGAATGTTTAGAGATTACCTAAATCAAACCATTTATTCTAAAGGGAAAGACATTAAGGACCAGAGCTGGGAAGGGACTTACCTTCTCAAACCTTCTTTGTTGCCCAGTGCTTGTGGCGTCTTGTCTCTCTACCCAGCTACACTGCAGACACTTCTGTTCTAGCTCTTTTCTAGATGACTTTGCTCTGCTAGATGGAACATAGAGGAGCTCCCAATCATCCCATATGGAACTTTTAAAAGTATTTTATGACCTAGAGACGTGATGAACTGAATAAGAAATTAAAATATAGCCAATGATGCAAATAAAGTTTATTTGCTTATTCAGTCTAATTTCAGTTGTTAGGGATTTTTTGATTCATGTTCATATCTGTTACCTTTGAGCAATAAAGAGTAGCAGAGGTGTTCTGGAGAAATAGTTTTCCTCTGTTTTCCATTGTAGTTCTTTTAGTATTTGTAATGAAGTGGAAGCTGTGTTTTTGAGAAAAAGATGACAAGATTTTGGGCTATACAAACATGAGATTTGACATTGGCACTGGTATATAATTTGTGCAGATATAACATGTTTTCACATAAACTAGGACACATTCCAAGTAGCATACTATATTCCAAGTAGCATGTGTCTTAGTCCGTTTTCTGTTGCTAGAGTGGAATACTCAGAGACTGGCTTGTTTATTTTTAAAAAGAAATTGATTTTGGCTCATGGTTCTGGAGACTGAGAAGTTCAAGATCGGTGGCTGCATCTTCATAATGTAATATGTATAATGTATAATGTTCATAATGATGGATGAACCATCATAACCTGGTGGAGAAGTGGACTGGGAAGTCTATATGTGCAAAAGGGGCAAAATGCAAGGGGTGGTCTTGCTTTCTAACAATTCCCTCTCCTGGTAACTAATCCAGTCTGGAGAGAACTAAAACTCACTGACTTCCACAAGAATTAAACAAGTTCTATGAGAGCAGCATTAATCCATTTGAATGACTTAATCACTTCTTATATGCCCCACCTCACAACATTACCCCATCAGGAACCAAATTTTCAACATGTAAATTCTAGGGGACACAGTAAAAACCATAGCAGCCTGCTTCTTCTCTGCAACAAATCCCACTCATTGCATTTAAAAATTCCCTGATGACTTATGGATCAATTAAAATTTTTAAATGCTCAACTCCTTTTTAGCTTAAGTTTAGCTGGTTGATCATGATTCACAGATAAGTAAATTTTTTTAAATTAATGAAAAAATGACTGCATCTTGTTGTTGTCACACTGTGTTATGAATACACTAGTGTGATTAATGAAGCAAGCGATGCTTATAACATTGAGGTACATGGGCAAATGGTATTATCTTTGGTCCTGGCAATCACGTACTTATTCCACAAATCATCATTAAGGCCTCTTATGTGCAAGGTGCTGTAGAAGCTGCTAAATGCTTCTTTGCTACTCTACTATAATCATTTTATAGCATATGTTTTCTTTCATTGGCTAAAACTTACTTCGGATGAATTAAAGGGTAAAATTTTTTAAAGTTAATGAAGAAGAAAATATTGCTGGAAATACCTCCAAATAGGAAGCACATTCAGTCATGAAAATGAATACTCAGTAGTTAACCAAACTAAATTACTATACTTGAAAATAATTACCTTGAGCCAAACTAAAAGACAATGAATAAAAGAGGGGGAAAAGTAAAAACAAATGACTAGGAAAGACTTCATCAGAAGCTTATATTTAATAACAATTCTACTGCTATTATCCAGAATGCTATAATATATGTCATTTCTAAATCAAGAGTAGTAAAAATGACCATTCCTAATAGTGATTACACTTTTAAAATCTATGCAAGAAAAATAATCAGAGTAATTATTTGAAAATAAAACTATTTTTATGCAGTCCTCTGCATGAAACTCTTAAATGGATTCAGGATAAAGACTAAACTGCTTATTTTGGTTTATGAGGCCCTAAACATTACCTCTGTTAAAAAACAAAAAATCCTATTAAATCTAATTTGTAGTCACTGTTTCCTAGCCCCTTTCCTCCTACAGCATGTAGAAAGCCAAGCGTCTGTGTTCTCTCTTGCCTCTGCCTTTGTTTCTGTGTCCAGAAAACCCCGATCCTTCTTGCCCTGTCCAGTCCAGGGCTAGGAAGAGCATCCTGTTGTTGCAAGTACCCCAATGCCTGAAAACACTGTTGGTTTTCTTAATTCTGTCCGTACCTCTTCAATAGTTTCTTCACTAGTTTTTTCAAGTTCCAGGTGAGGTTTCCATACATTTCTTGCTAGGATTCTAAATGATACAACACTCAAAATTCAAAATTAAGAAGTGTTAATATTTTGTGTAATGTTCTTATTCAAAAAATTTTTTAATCAGCTTTATCAGATATGATTTATATACAATCAGATGCACCCATTTTGATCATATAATTTGATGAATTTTGGCAAATGTCTATGCCTGTCTAACCACCACTACAACTAAGAAAAAAACACATGTCCGTTAACCCCCAAATAGTTTCCTGTGTCCTTTCTCTGTCAAGTTCCCATCCCTATCGCCAGGTAAAATCTAATCTGCTTTCTGTAACTACAGGTTAGATTTGTGTTCTAGAGTTTTATCTCAATGGAATCATATAATAGGTACTCAAATTTCTGTTTACTTGTTTTGCTCAGCATAATATTTTAGAGTTTTATCCATATTGTAGCATTAATCAGTAAATCATTTTTATTGCCAAGTAGTGTTCAGTTGTATAGATAAATTACAATTTGTTTACTCATTTTCCTGCTGATGTGCATTTTGGTTGTTTTAAGGCTTGGACTATTATAAATAAGCTACCATAAACCTTCATTACAAGTCTTTGTGTGGATATATATTTTTTATTTTGTGGGACAAACACCTAGGAGAAAAATTAATGTGTTGTATGTCCTCTTTACAAGGGAATGTCATATTTCTCTTCAAAGGAAAGTACCGTTTTATATTCGCACCAGCAATATATCAGATTTCTAGCTCCTTCATGTTCTCACCTAGCATTTATTTTCATTTTTTAAAATTTAGCAATTTTAATCGGTTGGTGGTATTTCATTGTGGTTTAATATGCACTTCCCTGATTACTAATAATGTTGAGCATTTTATCATGTGTTTGGTTGCCCTTTTGCCCATTTTTTTAAATTGGCTTTTTTTATTATTCAAGGCATATATTCTGTATTCAGGTTCTCTGTCAGATGTAAGCATTGCAAATATTTTCTCTCTGTCCCTGCTTTTTTATTTTCTTAGTAATGTTTACAAAGAGCAGATATTTTAAATTTCAGTGACATCCAACTCAATAATATTTTTTTCTTATGGTTTGTGATTTTTGTGTCCTAAGAAATGTTTACGTTACCTATATTTTCTTCTGGAAAGTGATTTTACCTTTGAAGCAACAGAAATGTTTACTTCACCTATATTTTCTTCTGGAAAGTGATTTTACCTTTGAAGCAACAAACCCTGTGTTGAATGCTCCCAACACAAAGAGATGGTGAATGTTTGAAGTGATGGATATGCTAATACCCTGATTTAATCATTACAAATTGTATGTATATATCAAAATATCCTGCTGAATCACACTATGCCACATAAATATGTACAATTATTATGTGTCAATCAAGAATGACAGTAAAAGCAAAAAACTTACTCCATTTAATAGAAGAGGATGGCAGTAGAGTCCAGGAACAAAGATGATAAAGACACAGAAGTGCTCTAAAGAGGGAAAATAAGGAAGAAGGGCTGCCTGAGACCAGCTTTTCTTTTTTTTTTTTTTTTTTTTTTTTTTTTTTCCAGACGGAGTCTCACTCTGTCGCCCAAGCTGGAGTGCAGTGGCCGGATCTCAGCTCACTGCAAGCTCCGCTGCCCGAGTTTACACCATTCTCCTGCCTCAGCCTCCCGAGTAGCTGGGACTACAGGCGCCCGCCACCTCGCCCGGCTAGTTTTTTGTATTTTTTAGTAGAGACGGGGTTTCACCGTGTTAGCCAGGATGGTCTTGATCTCCTGACCTTGTGATCCGCCCGTCTCGGCCTCCCAAAGTGCTGGGATTACAGGCTTGAGCCACCGCGCCTGGCCGAGACCAGCTTTTCTACATAAGCTTTGTCTACATGGAGAAATAATATGAAATCAACTGACTATTGCCGGTATGGTTGATATTCAACTGTTTCTCATCCCTATGAAACTTGATCGTGATGAGATGTTTTGTATTACTTCCCAGTTGCAGCACATCAGAGACTCTAAAAATGACCAACTATAGATGGACTTGGAATTACGGATGATTTACTTTGAGTTAGAAATAAATGAGAAGTACAGTACCATGTGTCAAGAAAGGAGGGGGAAATCATAAATCAAAAGTTACACACCATTAAATTAACTTTTGGATTTGAACCATTTGTTAACCATGAGTTTCAGGAGAGAAGGAAGTGGAGAAGCACGGATGAAGCACAAGTGCACAGAAATTAATTTACTGGGGAATGTGAGACTAAAATCTGTCTTTGTATGTCAGTGTGACACCAACATGAGAAGTTGAGGAAACTTTTCAAGACTTTCTTTTGGAGCAGGAACATCTTGTTCTAAACAGTCTTTGCAGTTCTGACTCTGAAAGTTGATGTTAGATTTTCATAGCTTATGTCTCCTGATTTTATTTCCCGTTGTGTCCACTTCCTTCCGCAGGGCTCCCTGACAGGTGTCTAGCTTGTTCACTGAAGATTCCCACTGCCTTTTGACAACATTCTCAGAGTTGAATTATTTTGCCATTTCACTCTTTAAACATAGAATGGATAGTGTTCACATGCCAGTAATCCTCTAAAATCTTGCATTCCCCTAATATTCCCCCCAGTAAAACTTATTTTAGGTAAAGAAATATAGCTTTTCTGTTATTAAAAACTTAAGAATAATTCTATTTTCTGCATGATGCTCTTACGTTATGGGATATTTATTAGCCAGGCTCTCTGTACAGGATATTTTTATATTCCAAAGTAGAATAAATTATCTATTCAGTATTTTTAAAATTAAGAATTTGGGATTATTTGGAAGGGGCTAACATTTGTTTTGAAGGCAGGGATTTGTCTGTTTTATTCACTGCAAAATGAATATCTGAATATAAACATATGATTTTTTGGAGGCTTAGCATTCATTATATACAACAAAATTCTTCAATCTGCATGGCATTGAAAAAGTCAAATATGAAGTATTTATGTTGCTTTTCACCCCATGAATTAAGTAGGTAATATATCTTTCTGAAAATAATATATCCCCCAAAACCACAGTACAATTGAAAAGAAACCAAAAAAAAGATGTTTATATTAGTTTCGCTTTTCTTCTTTGTATTTTTTCATGTTCTAAATTTTCTGCAATGAAAATGTGTTATTTTATCTTTTTTTAATTATACTTTAAGTTCTAGGGTACATGTGCACAACGTGCAGGTTTCTTACATATGTATACATGTGCCATGTTGGTGTGCTGCACCCATTAACTCGTCATTAACATAAGCTATTTCTCCTAGTGCTATCCTTCCCCATTCCCCCCATCCTACACCAGGCCCTGGTATGTGATGTTCCCCACCCTGTGTCCAAATGTTCTCATTGTTCAATTCCCACCTATGAGTGAGAACATGTGGTGTTTGGTTTTCTGTCCTTGGAATGATGGTTTCCAGCTTCATCCATGTCCCTACAAAGGACACTAACTCCTCCTTTTTCATGGCTGCATAATATTCCATGGTGTATATGTGCCACATTTTCTTAACCCAGTATATCATTGATGGATATTTGGGTTGCTTCCAAGTCTTTGCTATTGTGAATAGTGCTGCAATAAACATACATGTGCATGTGTCTTTATAGCAGCATGATTTATAATCCTTTGGGTATATACCCAGTAATGAGATGGCTGGGTCAAATGGTATTTCTAGTTCTAGATCCTTGAAGAATTGCCACACTGTCTTCCACAATGGTTGAACTAGTTTACAGTCCCACCAACAGGGTAAAAGTGTTTCTATTTCTCCACATCCTCTCCAGCACCTGTTGTTTCCTGACTTTTTAATGATTACCATTCTAACTGGTGTGAGATGGTATCTCATTGTGATTTTGATTTGCATTTCTCTGATGGCCAGTGATAAGCATTTTTTCATGTGTCTGTTGGCTGCATAAATGTCTTCTTTTGAGAAGTGTTTGTTCATATGCTTCACCCACTTTTTGATGGGGTTGTTTTATTTCTTCTTGTAAATTTGTTTAAGTTTTTTGTATATTCTGGATATTAGCCCTTTTTTAGATGAGTAGATTGCAAAAATTTTCTCCCATTCTGTAGGTTGCCTATTCACTCTAATGGTAGTTTCTTTTGCTGTGCAGAAGCTCTTTAGTTTAATTAGATCTCATTTGTCTATTTTGGCCTTTGTTGCCATTGCTTTTGGTGTTTTAGTCATTAAGTCCTTGCCCATGCCTATGTCCTGAATGATATTGCCTAGGTTTCCTTCTAGGGTTTTTATGATTTTAGGTCCAACATTTAAGTCTTTAATCCACCTTCAATTAACTTTTGTATAAGGTGTAAGGAAGGGATCCAGTTTCAGCTTTCTACATATGGCTAGCGAGTTTTCCCAGCACCATTTATTAAATGGGGAATCCTTTCCCTGTTTCTTGTTTTTGTCAGGTTTGTCAAAGATCAGATGGTTGTAGATGTGTGATATTATTTCTGAGGGCTCTGTTCTGTTCCATTGGTCTATATCTCTGTTTTGGTACCAGTACCATGCTGTTTTGGTTACTGTAGCCTTGTAGTATAGTTTGAAGTCAGGTAGCGTGATGCCTCCAGCTTTGTTCTTTTGACTTAGGATTGTCTTGGAGATGCGGGCTCTTTTTTGGTTCCATATGAACTTTAAAGCAGTTTTTTCCAATTCTGTGAAGAAAGTCATTGGTAGCTTGATGGGGATGGCATTAAATCTATAAATAACCTTGGGCAGTATGGCCATTTTCACGATATTGATTCTTCCTATCCATGAGCATGGAATGTACTTCCATTTGTTTGTGTCCTCTTTTATTTCATTGAGCAGTGGTTTGGAGCTCTCCTTGAAAGGTCCTTCGCATCCCCTGTAAGTTGGATTCCTAGGTACTCTATGCTCTTTGAAGCAATTATGAATGGGAGTTCACTCATGATTTGGCTCTCTGCTTGTCTACTATTGGTGTATAGGAATACTTGTGATTTTTGCACATTGATTTTGTATCCTGAGACTTTGCTGAAGTTGCTTATCAGCTTAAGGAGATTTTAGGCTGAGACAATAGGGTTTTCTAAATATACAATCATGTCATCTGCAAACGGGGACAATTTTATTTCCTCTTTTCCTAATTGAATATCCTTTTTTTCTTTCTCCTGCCTGATTGCCCTGGGCAGAACTTCCAACACTGTGTTGAATAGGAGTGGTGAGAGAGGACATCCCTGTCTTGTGCCAGTTTTCAAAGGGAATGCTTCCAGTTTTTTCCCATTCAGTATGATATTGGCTGTGGGTTTGTCATAAATAGCTCTTATTATTTTGAGATACATCCCAACAATACCTAGTTTATTGAGAGTTTTTAGCATAAAGGGCTGTTGAATTTTGTCAAAGGCTTTTTCTGCATCTATTGAGATAATCATGTCGTTTTTCTCTTTGGTTCTGTTTATATGATGGATTACGTTTATTGATTTGCATATGTTGAACCAGCCTTGCATCCCAGGGATAAAGCCAACTTGATCATGGTGGATAAGCTTTTTGACGTGCTGCTGGATTTGGTTTGCCAGTATTTTATTGAGGATTTTTGCATCGATGTTCATCAGGGATATCAGTCTAAAATTCTCTTTTTCTGTTGTGTCTCTGCCAGGCTTTGGTATCAGGATGATGTTGGCCTCATAAAAATGAATTAGGGAGAATTTCTTCATTTTCTATTTATTGGAATAGTTTCAGAAGGAATGGTACCAATTCCTCTTTGTACCTCTGGTAGAATTCGGCTGTGAATCCATCTGGTCCTGGACAATTTTGGTTAGTAGGCTATTAATTATTGCCTCAATTTCAGAGCCTGTTATTGGTCTATTCAGAGATTCAACTTCTTCCTGGTTTAGTCTTAGGAGGGTGTAGGTGTCCAGGAATTTATCCATTTCTTCTAGATTTTCTAGTTTATTTGCATAGAGATGTTTATAGAATTCTCTGATGGTAGTTTGTATTTATGTGGGATTGGTGATGATATCCCCTTTATCCTTTTTTTCTTGCGTCTATTTGATTCTTCTCTCTCTTCTTCTTTATTAGCCTTGCTAGCAGTCTATCAATTTTGATGATCTTTTCAAAAAACCAGCTCCTGGATTCATTGATTTTTTGGAGGGTTTTTTGTGTCTCTATCTCCTTCAGTTCTGCTCTGATCTTAGTTATTTCTTGCCTTCTGCTAGCTTTTGAATGTGTTTGCTCTTGCTTCTCTAGTTCTTTTAATTGTGATGTTAGGATGTCAATTTTAGATCTTTCCTGCTTTCTCTTGTGGGCATTTAGTGCTATAAATTTCCCTCTACACACTGCTTTAAATGTGTCCCAGAGATTCTGGTATGTTGTATCTTTGTTCTCATTGGTTTCAAAGAACATCTTTATTTCTGCCTTCATTTCGTTATTTACCCAATAGTCATTCAGGAGCGGGTTGCTCAGTTTCCATGTAGTTGTGCGGTTTTGAGTGAGTTTCTTAATCTTGAGTTCTAATTTGATTGCGCTGTGGTTTGAGAGACAGTTTGTCATAATTTCCGTTCTTTTACATTTGCTGAGAAGTGCTTTACTTCCAATTATGTGGTCATTTTTTGGAGTAAGTGCAATGTGGTGCTGAGAAGAATGTATATTCTGTTGATTTGGGGTGGAGAGTTGTGTAGAAGTGTATTAGGTCCACTTGGTGCAGAGTTAAGTTCAATTCCTGGATATCCTTGTTAACTTTCTGTCTCGTTGATCTGTCGAATGTTGACAGTGGGGTGTTAAAGTCTCCCATTATTATTGTATGGGAGTCTAAGTCTCTTTGTAAGTCTCTAAGGACTTGCTTTATGAATCCAGGTGCTCCTGTATTGGGTGCATATATATTTAGGAGAGTTAGCTCTTCTTGTTGAATTGATCCCTTTACCATTATGTAATGGCCTTCTTTGTCTCTTTTGATCTTTGTTGGTTTAAAGTCTGTTTTATCAGAGACCAGGATTGCAATTCCTGCTTTTTTTTTTCTTTTTCATTTCCTTGGTAGATCTTCCTCCATCCTTTTATTTTGAACCTATGTGTGTCTCTGCATGTGAGATGGGTTTCCTGAATACAGCACATTGATGGCTCTCGACTCTTTATCCAATTTGCCAGTCTGTGTTTTTTAATTGGGTCATTTAACTCATGTACATTTAAGGTTAATATTGTTATGTGTGAATTTGATCCTGTCATTATGATGTTAGCTGGTTATTTTGCTCGCTAGTTGATGCAGTTTCTTCCTAGCATCGATGGTCTTTACAATTTGGCATGTTTTTGCAGTGGCTGGTACTGGGTGTTCCTTTTCATGTTTAGTGCTTCCTTCAGGAGCTCTTGTAAGGCAGACCTGATGGTGACAAAATACCTCAGCATTTGCTTGTCTGTAAAGGATTTTATTTCTCCTTTACTTATGAAGCTTAGTTTGGCTGGATATGAAATTCTAGGTTGAAAATTATTTTCTTTAAGAATGTTGAATATTGGCCCCCACTCTCTTCTGGCTTTTAGAGTTTCTGCTGAGAGATCTGCTGTTAGTCTGATGGGCTTCCCTTTGTGGGTAATGCAACCTTTCTCTCTGGCTGACCTTAACATTTTTTCTATCATTTCAACCTTGGTGAATCTGACAGTTATGTGTCTTGGGGTGTTCTTCTCGAGGAGTGTCTTTGTGGTGTTCTCCTGAATTTGAATGTTGGCCTGCCTGCTAGGTTAGGGAAGTTCTCCTGGATAATATCCTGAGGAGTGTTTTCCAACTTGGTCCCATTCTCCCCGCCACTTTCAGGTACACCCATGAGATGTAGATTTGGTCTTTTCACATAGTCCCATATTTCTTGGAGGCTTTGTTCATTTCTTTAATTCTTTTTTCCCTAAACTTCTCTTCTCACTTCATTTCATTCATTTGATCTTCAATCACTGATACCCTATCTTCCACTTGATCAAATTGGCTGCTGAAGTTTGTGCATGCCTCACGTAGTTCTCGTGCCATGGTTTTCAGTTCCATCAGGTCAATTAAGGTCTTCTCTATACTGTTTATTCTAGTTAGCCATTCATCTAATCTTTTTTCAAGGTTTTTAGCTTCTTTGTGATGGGTTCGAACATCCTCTTTTAGCTCAGAGAAGTTTGTTATTACTGATCCTATGAAATCTACTTCTGTCAACTCGTCAAAGTCATTCTCCGTCCAGCTTTGTTCCGTGCTGGTGCGGAGCTGTGTTCCTTTGGAGGAGAAGAGGTGCTCTGAGTTTTAGAATTTTCAGCTTTTCTGCTCTGGTTTCTCCCCATCTTTGTGGTTTTATCTACATTTTGCCTTTGATGATGGTGACCTACAGATGGGGTTTTGGTGTGGATGTTCTTTTTGTTGATGTTGATCCTATTCCTCTCGGTTTTTTAGTTTTCCTTCTAGCAGTCAGTCAGGACCCTCAGCTGCAGGTCTGTTGGAGTTTGCAGGAGGTCCACTCCAGACCCTGTTTGCCTGGGTATCACCAGCGTAGGCTGCAGAACAGCAAATATTGCTGCCTGATCCTTCCTCTGGAAGCTACATCTCAGATGGGCACCTGGCTGTATGAGGTGTCTGTCGGCCCCTACTGGGAGGTGTCTCCCAGTTAGGCTACTTGGGGGTCAGGGACCCACTTGAGCAGGCAGTCTGTCCATTCTCAGATCTCAAACTCCATGCTGTGAGAACAACTACTCTCTTCAAAGTTGTCAGATTGGGACGTTTAAGTCTGCAGAAGTTTTTGCTGCCTTTTGTTCAGCTATGCCCTGCCCCCAGAGGTGAAGTCTACAGAAGCAGGCAGGCCTCCTTGAGCTGTGGTGGACTCCACCCAGTTCCAGCTTCCCAGCTGCCTTGTTTACCTAGTCAAGCTTCAGCAATGGCAGACGCCTCTCCCCCAGCCTCACTGCCACCTTGCAGTTTGATCTCAGACTGCTGTGCTAGCAGTGAGCAAGGCTCCATGGGTATGGGACCCTCCAAGCCAGGCACAGGATATAATCTCCTGTTGTGCCATTTGCTAAGACTGTTGGAATAGCACAGTATTAGGGTGGGAGTGTCCCGATTTTCCCCGTACCATGTGTCACCGATTCCCTTGGCTAGGAAAGGGAATTCCCCAACCCCTTGCTTCCCCAGGTGAGGCGATGCCCCGCCCTGCTTCGGCTCACACTCCGTGGGCTGCACCCACTGTCCAACAAGTCCCAGTGAGATGAACCCAGTACCTCAGTTGGGAATGCAGAAATCACCCATCTTCTGCATCGCTCATGCTGGGAGCTGCAGACTGGAGCTCTTCCTATTCAGCCATTTTCAAAAATGTGTTAGTTTATAATCAGAAAAAATAATCAATACTATTTTTAAAGAATGTAGTGGATGAGATCATTTGCAAATATATACCTGAGGAAATTTTGAGGATATCAAGGTCAGTCAAGGTCATTGGGAATTAATACCAGAGAGAAAAATGCTGTCCTTGGAAATATGACACTTCTGTCAGTGACTGAATTATGTCCTTCCCCTCAAATTCCTATATTGAAGCCCTAACCTCCAATGTGATATATTTGGATATGGGGATTTGGCAAGGCAATTAGATTTGGATGAGGTCATGAGGGTAGGGCCCTCAGGATGTGATTAGAGTGCCCTTATGAGAAGAGCACTGGAGAGCTTGCTTGCTCTCTCTCAGTGTCATGTGATGACATAGTGAGAAGTTGACCATTGGCAAGCCAGGAAGAGAGACTTCAGCAGAGCCCAACAGTGCTGGCATCCTGATCTTGAACTTCCAGCCTTTAATAGAAAAAAGTTGCTGTTGTGTAAGCCGCCCAGTGTATGGTATTTTGTTATAGCAGCCCAAGCTGACTGAGATGGACTAAGCGGACTGAGATCTGAACTACTGTGTGGCAAGTAGTTTTCTGAAAACCTTCATATTTTGAAAAAAAGAATATGGAATCAATATTGTTGAGATATGTTTAACCTTGATAAAGAAACTAAACTTTTCAGTCATATTCAAAGCGCTTAGTGGTGAAGAATAAATTAGTACTATCTATTAAGTGTGCCTAGTGGGAATTCAAGCATTTTTCCAATATAGTCAGCCCCAAGATAGTGTTGGTGCTTATTGCTGTTGTATCAGGGAGGAAGCTATTTTAGGGAACACTTTTTTTGAGAAGTCTGAGTTTTAAGTGCTTCTATATGTTGCAATAGGAATAAAAGGATAACTGGTGATGTTCATCTAGAATATCTCCCAAGCTTTATTGAAGCCATGTGTATGTCTAATGAACATAGTATACTAAAATACCTAAGGAAGACTGGTCATCTTTAGAAACAAGAGTAGGATGGCATGCTGAGATAACAAAGTAGTAGCTTGCTTTCTTAGGTACCATGGGAGAGTGTTAAGTCACTAACTCGTTGCCAAACTTCTAAAGGACCAGTAATTTCCTTATCACTAGATGTTCAATGGGTGAGAAGTAGTTTTCCTTCAAGATGGATAATTTAATAAACCATAGTGAGTAAAATTATACCTGCCAATTGTCTGGCATTTATGTTTAGCTATTACTCTACATTTCCACAGGTAAATGTGGCATAAGACTCAAAATTAATATTTTGTGCTGCCTTGACCGCTGATGAAATTGGGAGAGCCCCAGATTGCCTAACCACAAGTTTCCCCCCACCACTGTGATCCTGTGCATAAGGTCTTCTAACCAAACAACTCACCATATCAAAAAGACCAAATGCAGTTCCTGCTTATGCTTGAGTAGTGGGCTTCGTTTGCCTGACAGCCCACAGTATTCAAACAAGCCAATCGCATTCTTCTTTGGGAACCAGGGTGCCCTCACCTTCTTGATGCTCCAAAACCTGCCTCCCACAGCCCCTGATTGTTCACTCTGTCCCTGAGTGCAACTGGAGATACAGAGATACAGATATAGATATGAATAGATATAGACTATTCATTCTTAGGAAAGTAATAAGCAGCATGTGTTTTAAAGGAACATTTTTGGTGAAACCAATTTCCTTAGATGTATAACTAGTAAATCCAAGGTATTTAAGGAGTAATTATGGATTTAGAGGTGGAAAATTTTTCAAAGTAATAATAAGAATCTGGCATCAGAAAGTTCTGCATCCACTTAGAATATGTTGATGGACATGCAGAAAAGGAATAGGACAAAGTAGACAGTGAACAAAAAGAAAAAATGCAGAGACCTAGTATGTTAGTCAGGGTTCTTTTAGAGGGACAGAACTAATAGGATAGATGATAGGTAGGTAGGTAGCTAGATAGACAGACAGGCAGACTGATAGATAGATAGATAGATAGATAGATAGATAGATAGATAGATAGATAGATAGATAGATACATACATACATACATACATACATACATACATACATACATGGGAGTTTATTAAATATTAACTTACATGATCACAAGGCCCCACAACAGGCTGTCTGCAAGCTGAGGAGCAAGGAGAGCCAGTCCGAGTCCCAAAACTGAAGAATGTGGAGACTGATGTTCAAAGGCAGGAAGCAACCAGCACAGAAGAAAGATGTAGGCAGGGAGGCTAGGCCCATCTCTCTTTTTCACATTTTTTTCTGCCTGCTTTATATTCGCTGGAAGTTGATTAGATTGTGCCCACCAGATTAAGGGTGGATCTGCCTTCTCCAGCCCACTGACTCAAATGTTAACCTCTTTTGGCAACACCCTCACAGACACACCCAGGATCAATGCTTTGCATCCTTTAATCCAGTCAAGTTGACACTCAGTATTTACCATCACAAGTCCACCCCTTGTCAACTTGAACCCATACACGTCTCCTGAGATTATACATAATCTTCAAATAACGATAATAATGAGGTCATAATTAGGCCAGACGCAGTGGTTCATGCCTGTAATCCCAGCACTTTGGGGGGCTGAGGCGGGCGAATCATGAGGTCAAGAGTTCAAGACCATACTGACCAACATGGTGAAACCCCGTCTCTACTAAAAATACAAAAAAATTAGCCGGGCATGGTGGTGCACACCTGTAGTCCCAGCTACTCGGGAGGCTGAGGTAGGAGAATTGTTTGAACTTGGGAGGCAGAGGTTGCAGTGAGTCAAGATCGCGCCACTGCACTCCAGCCTGGGTGACAGAGTGAGACTCTGTCTCAAGAAAAAAAAAGAGGTCATAATTATGTCTAACATAAAACAGCTATCCTTTGTACAACTAGAAACGCACCAATCCCCAACCCAAATACTATTACATAAAGTTAACAATATTTAAATGCCAGTATGAAGTCAATAAATTTCATGTCACATGACAGAGGAAAAGGAAATAAAATTAAGGTATTTTCTTTTTTTTTTTTTTTTTTTTTTTTTTGAGACAGAGTCTCGCTCTGTTGCCCAGGCTGGAGTGCAGTGGTGCAATCTCAGCTCACTGCAAGCTCTGCCTCCCGGGTTCACACCATTCTCCTGCCTCAGCCTCCTGAAGGTATTTTCTTAGTACAAGTGTGTACATGCATGAACATGTTTTTTAAAAAAGAAGGAGGAAATACTCATGGCAGTTATAGTCGTTGTTTCTGTAGCTGGTCACATGATCGTAGCTGGTATTGATGATTACCTTCTTCTACTACCCATTCTGTATTCCCTTTGCCTTCAGCAAGCACCTCATCAGGTCGTGGATTTTTCCTGGTGATGTGAAAATCCTCCATTCCTGAAGGGTCCCGGTCATTTGTAGTCCTGCTTGGACTGGGCTGTTGTAGTTTCCCATTGACCTTAATCACAGGGCATGGTAATACTAAGTGACACCCTAATGGATCTCGTATATTTCATGAGCATTCTTCCTTACCTCTGTTGTGGAGTAGTAGACAGATTTCATCTTGATAGTCCAGGTCAATCACCCCACACAACACTGCAACTCCCTTCTTAGCCTGTTGACTTAAAAGTAGGAGAAGCCCAAAGTGTCCAGGTGGCAATCTTAACTTCCAGTTTAATGGAATCGTTGTGTCTCCTGGTGGCAACATTCCTTTCTCTGGAACTAAGACCTCTAGGCCAGCAGAACATAAGGTTGCAAAAACAGGAAGCAAAAATTTTGCTAGTGGATCCCTAGGGGTGATGATGAGTGATGCCACTTCCTTGATTCCAGAACCCATGAATCCTTGCTGAAAAGTTGATAGAATAGATGTGAACATATTCTCTAACTGACAGAAGGGACATTTTAATTAGAGTCCAAATTTAATCTACTTACCTAAATTTACCAGAGACCAATTTCAACTATGTGTTTTGATTATTGTATTTAAGCATGTAGAGACATTGTGTTGGCATTGCAGTTACTATGGTGTGGTTACTAGGGTAGTGAGATTTGAGAAGTGTAGCCCTCTGAAGCTGAGTAATTGAAAAGGACTTCCATACAGATATGCCTGCCTGAAAGTATCTGGGACTTTATGCTCCTATATCTTACAATAGTTGGCGTTTTGTTCTAGGAAATTCTACTGTACATACAGGCTAAACTTCAGTTGCAATAAAGAATTATGTAGAAAAGTTTCTAAAACCCATTTTGCCAAATTAGAATATCTATTATTGGTGATAGAATCTGGTGTGATAGAGGATAGCTTATATTAGGAAGTCTGAGTTCAACTTTTGTCTCTGCCACTAATTAGCTTGGGCCCTTGGAGGCAATTTTAGTTCTTTTGACTCGCAGTTTCCTTATTTTATAAAATGAGGGTGTTAAATGTGGTTAACTCTGATAGGATAGATAATATCCTATCATTCTGTACATGAGTTTGAAAAAAATCAAAAACAGTCATTTTCTCAAAAGTTGCCTCCAGTGCTTTCTCTTTGATTTAAAGAAGTGCAGTTCACAAGATCTAAGCAGGTTTTTGAAATGAGAAGATTAAATAGGTCGTGGTAATAACGATATATGCACATATTTATGCATGCATATATGTGTGTTACAAGGAAAGGAAAAAATCTGTTTGCAAGGATATTTATCAGATAGGACTCAGTCAGTATTTACTACTCCATACTGAGCAGAGTTGCTATAGAAATGTATATATCTTGGGAATAACTATTAGTTGCAAGTCAGACAGTTACAAAAAACTTTATAAAAGAGTTCTACAGCATGGCTCTAATAACAGTCTTCCCCAGACTCTTTTAAGTAGTATTTCAGAAATATTCAATTCAGAATTAAGAAATATTAAGTATTTCTGTGGTTTTTCTCTTTTATGTCTACCTGTTAAAACTCACACCAGAATGGCATTTGACAGTATAAAATTGTAATTAGAATGCCTCTTTGACAATGATGAGATAAAGTCAACATTTCCCTGTACCCTTGAGGAAAATATGTGAAAGTCACAAGGAGATAAGACAAGAAACAAACCTACCTCCCACAAAACTAGGAGTCAGCTAAAACTTTGAACTACAAAATAGGTGAAATTCCAAAATCAATGAAAAAAAAGCACATTTGCAGTAGAAATTGGTAAAAGTACACACATTGCCCCAGATCTAAAAAAGGGCCTGCGAAGTATATTTCTCCAAGATGATGTGGTTACCCTAAGTTGCATAACAAAATCCTGTGTTCACAGCATCGGGTAGTGGGTTCACAAGTTAGAGGTGGTAGCTTCCTGTGACTTATGTCGGTTCTGGGGAGCAGCAAAGGAGGGGCTAATGAGGATTCACAGAGATAAGTCCTATGTATAGGAGATAAAGGCCAAAATAGCACCCATAGTCCTGGCCCTTTCCCCACTAAGAACCTCATTGCAGTAATAGGTTGGGTAAAAATACACCTCATTAAACAAATGGAAGATCAAAAAATAAACAAAGCAAGGATATAACCAAAAAAAGGAGAAAATTATCAGAAAAGTAGAGAACCCAACTGAAAAAATGCTGCTAAATGTTCTCAAATGAATTTTTGGGGTGGGGGAGTATCAATCATCTCAGGCATTTCTCCTTTGTGTTACAAACAATCCAGTTATATTCTTTTAGTTATGTTTAAATGTACAATAAATTATTGTAGACTATAGTTACCCTGTGATACTATCAAATACTAGGTCTTATTTATTCTAACTAACTGTATTTCTGTACCCACTAACCATATCCACTCCTCCTTCCCCTCACTACGCTTTCCAGCCTCTGATAACCATCTTTATACTCTCCAGCTCCATGAGTTTAATTGTTTTAACTTTTACCTCCCACAAATCAGTGAGGAACTGTGATACTTGTCTTTCTGTGCCTGGCTTATTTCACTTAACATAACGTTCTCCAGTTCCATCCATGTTGTTGCAAATGACAGGATCTCATTCTTTCTTATGGCTGAATAGTGCTCCATTTGTGTGTATGTACCACATTTTCTTTATCCATTGGTCTGTTGATGGGCATTTAGGTTGCTTCCAAATCTTGGCTGTTGTGAATAGTGCTGCAAACATGGGAGTGCAGATGCCACTTCGATATACTGATTTCCTTTCTTTGGGTGTGTATTCAGCAGTGAGCTTGCTGGATCATATGGTAGCTCTATTTTCAGTTTTTTGAGGAACCTCCAAACCGTTCTCCAGAGCTCTTTAGCATGCATTAGAAGGGCTTGCTGGAAATCGGATTCTGACCACTGGGATAGATGATTTGCCTCTGTCTAGGACTGGTCTAAATACTCTCTTTATGGGTGCCTGCTGAATTCTGTCCTGTGTTGTTTTCCACTGTGGCAACATTGAATCAATCAGGCAGCATTGAATTCCAATGCTAAGTCCCATGATCACTTCACTCTTCCTTACCCTATCTCACAGATTTTCTCTCCACACCACACAGCTGCTGCTGGAGGATTGGGAAGGGTGGGATAGGCAGCTCAAGACTGCCTTTCCTACCCTCTTTAGTGCCTCTTTCCTTAACTTGTTGTTAAAAGGAGATACTGTGATCACTCGCTTGATTTTTGGTTCTTATGAAGGTGCTCTTTTGTGTGGACAGTTGTTTGATTTGGTGTTCCTGTAGGGAGACGATCACTGGAGGCTTGTATTTGGACATCTTGCTCCACCTCTGAGACACACAAAAGAAATTTAATAAAATTTCTTAATAATAAACTAGAGCACAAAGTAGAGAGAACAAGAGGAAATGAAATGTGAGTGGACAGATCTTAGTAAAAAAGTAAAAAAAAAAAAAATACTCAAACCTCCATTAGACAAATAAATTAGAAAACTATAATAAGGAACATAGAAGATATTGATGCAAAAATAGGGTTGAATGTTAGTGTAGATATGGAACATACTCAAAGTAAATGAAATATAAGTGTAAATGGAGTTCCTAAAGAAGGAAGCTGAAGTGTTGGAACAGAACACACATTAAGAATTTCTGAAAACACTTTATAAACAAAAACATTCAATCTACAGACTAAAAGGGCACACCAAATTTCAAAGAAAGTTGATACAGAATGACCATGGCAGGGACTGCTGGCTGTATTCCAAAATCTATTCTACCTACTCCTGAGCATGGAACCAGGTGACATGTCCCTGCTTACTTAGAGAGTGGCTATGTGATGGTTCTCTCCAATGGAATTAAGCATACTTAATGATTTGCCATAGCATGATTTAAGTCTCCAGCTTCCTCCCTAGTAATGTCTATTTCCTTATCATCCAATATCAAATCATGAAAACAATGCTACATATTTTAAGTCAGAGTTATAGCATCATTCCGTTTTTGTTGCTTATTTCCATAATAATTAGTGAAGGCTAGATTAGTATAATAAATACACTCAAATAGTGCAAAACACAAAAGAGTTTATTTATGGCTACATAATAATCAAGATTGAATGTTCCAGGTTGGTGAAGGAGGACCTCTCTTCCCCACAGCCATTCAGGAACCCAGGCTTGTTGTTCCTTCAAAGCCTACTGACCTAAATGCTCAATAAATGCTATCATTAACCCTTTCCTCTGGTCCTAGCTTGTGGAAAGGGGATGAGGAACATGGAGGAGTATATCAAGAAGGCATTATTGCCAGGCCTGGAAGTAACGCAAAGGTGTTCACCACTGTACAGCTTCCAAGGAGGTCATATTTCCCAATGCTCCCTTCAGATATGGCCATGGAAATTGGGCAAGCAAGAATTTTCCAAGGGTGAAATGTGAGTCTACTGAAAACAGTAAATTCCTCATAGAGAACACTTCTGAGGTATAACTGAGAAACTGTCACCTTTGTTCAGACTTCACACTGTTTGTCCCACTGGGTAAGCTGTGACTTCTGTGTATTTCTCATTCCTTTCCTTTTCTGAATGGGGATTTTCGCCATGGCTAGCTTCTCTATACTCCACTGACATTATTGGATATTTGTGTATATGTGTGTTTGGGGAGGGCAGATGTTGGATTGTATTTTTAATCTATAGATTGTCAATCCTCCAGGAACCAGAACTGGGCCTGATAGCAAGGATAGAAATCACACGGAAATCCTGAACTTTGAGTTGGTTGCAATAACAGAATAATACTGGGTTTTCTCCCTCGGGGAGAGGTGACTGTTTTTCACATGTGGTCAGTGGAATCCGCATGACTATCTTGTTGCCAGAGGAGCAGGTTGTGGCTGAAATGTCTCATGTTTATCAAAAGATTTTCTTCTTCAACCCTTAAGCACATTTTCCAGCCTCCATTGTGTCATGTGACTGCATTCTAGTCAATATTATGTGAGCAGAAGTGATGTGTCCAGTTTTAGACATGGCCCATTAAAATATCCGTGGGAACTCCTCCATGCTCATTCCCTCTTATTCTGACCACAATGATCGAAGAAGGCAGAGCTAAATGACTATGTGGGTTAGAAGTCCCCCAGTGCCTAACCTGGAATATATATCCTATGAGAAATAAATCAATTTCTATTATTTTTGAGCCATTACATATTGAGTCTACCTTGTAGTAGTTTAGCCCATGCCAACTAATAACACAGGCCATGCTGAGACATCTTACTAATGCTATAAGACATCAAAGACAAAGAAAAAAATTATTTGAAAAGTCAGACAATAAAATCAAGTAACTTAAAGACAGAAAAAATGAGGCTATCCTCAGATTGATGTATAGCAACATGTGACATAATGGAACAATTCTTACTAATCCTCAGGGAATGAACTGTGACCAAAGAATTTTAAATTTAGACAAACTATCGTTCAAGTATAAAGACAACAGATAAATATATTTTAGGGAATATATTATATATCTTAAAGTACGTTGTTTTTATGAATCTTTCTAGAAGACATGAGGAGATGAACTTTAGTTTTCCAAATAATGACTGGAAAATTATGGCAAAAGACTGACAATGGGAATTGGATTTATTTAAATATAAATTATGGCAAAAGATAAACCCACCTAAAGAAAGGTACCAATAATACTAACATGTACAACTTCCAATAAATATACAATAGTTATAAATAATAGGTACTAAATGATATAGAATCAACATTTATACAGAAAATGCTAGAGATATATGATGCCAGAGAAATAGACATATTATGCTATATAATGCTAGAGAAATAGAAAAATGTTAGTTATAACAGATGAATACCTTTTTTGGTTTGTAACAAATCAAGGGGACAAAAAAAAGAGCAGACAATAAGACAATAATAACTAAGCATTGAAAAATATAAGTACACAAGTACAAGGTAGATTTATAAGGTAGATTTAATTGATACATACTGAACTTTGTATCTTAAGAATAAAGAATATGCCTACTTTTTAACTATCAGTAGGACAGTAAAAGGAATGACTATCATATGCCACAAAGAAAACACAAATAACTATCATAAAATAATAAAGACAAAATTGTGTGATATAAATGCAATAAACTCAAATTTAATAAAAATCGGATAGTCAAAAAGCCCCACTACTAGATATTTAGAAACTTTTTCTTAAACAACTTATAAACATGAAATAACAGAACATATACATAAGGAAAATACTACATAACAGCACATAAGATTTACAGTCAGAGGATAAATCATAGCCTATAAACTTATATTAATGAATAAGAAAGCATGACTGTAAATGAATTGAACATATAACTAAAGGAGATAGAAAAAGACCAAAAGGAAAACAGAAATAAGGAATTAGTAAAGGTAAAACTAGAAGTTAATGAATTAGAAAACTGAAAAATGGTAACACTATATGTGTATCCAAGAGACAAAATAAATATTACAGAAGATAATTGCCAGCTAACTATGCAAGAAAAGGGGAGAAGACACAAATATATACATTTAAAAACAAGAAAGAAAACAACCACAGTGGCAGATGAAATTAAATGAATCATAGGAGCCTGGTTTCCAAAACCCTATGCAAATATATCAGAAATATTTAAAAGCAGATTGTTTTCTAGGAGAATAAAATGTATTAAAACAGATTCCAGAAAGGGGAGAAAAATATGAAAGGCTAATTAACATAGAAGAAATAAAGTTGTCAAAGATCTAGTTTTCTAAAAACGACTCTGTCCAGGCAATTTCATATGGGATAAATTCAATGCCATTTAAATTGCTCCGAGGCTAAGTGAAGAAAGACAGCTTGTAAATTTATTCTATGAAGTAGTACACAAAAAGCACAGAAGAAAATCTGCAGCACAATATTGGTGTAAAAATCTGAAATAAATTATTAGCAAAGACAACTTAGTAGTCAATTAAAAGAAGTCATTTCAAGAACGTGAGGGTGGTTCTACATTAGAAAATATATTGACATACTTCATCTTTGTTATAGATCTAAGGTGAATCGCATAAGCATCTCCAAAAGTTCTAGAAAAGCATGAAAAAGTTAAAGGTAAGCCAGTTGCCATAGACCACATATTGTCTGATTCTATCCATATGAAATATCCAGAACAGGTAGCTCTAGTGAAACAAAAGCAGATTAATGGTTGCCTAGGGTAGGAGGGTAGGATGAGGAGTGAGGAAAGTAATGGGTATAGAGTTTCTTTTTGGGGTGATAAAAACATTCTGAATTTAGATTGTGGTGATGGTTGCATGACTCTGGATATTCTAAAATTGTATACTTTAAATGGGTTGATTGCATGGTACATGAATTATAATCTCAATAAAGCTGTTAAAAAAAAGTCAGTGTACACTCTGGATTAAAATATTATTTACGCCGGGCGCGGTGGCTCACGCCTGTAATCCCAGCACTTTGGGAGGCCGAGGCGAGCAGATCATGAGGTCAGGAGACAGAGACCATCCTGGCTAACATGGTGAAACCCCATCTCTATTAAAAATACAAAAAATCAGCCGGGCGAGATGGCGGCGCCTGTAGTCCCAGCTACTCGGGAGGCTGAGGCAGGAGAATGGCGTGAACCCGGGAGGCGGAGCTTGCAGTGAGCTGAGATCGCGCCACTGCACTCCAGCCTGGGCGACAGAGCGAGACTCCGTCTCAAAAAAAAAAAAGAAAAAGAAAAAAAATATATATATATATTATTTACTTTAAATTAAATATTCTTAAATTGATTTTAAAAATCTGTCTCAACCTCCAAGCCAACATCAACTTTGATGAGGGAAGCAACAATGTTTCTTCATAACCACTTGGGACAAAGCAGGGATATGTACTCTCAGTGCTGTTACTTAACGCTGTTCAGAGAAACAAGCCAATGCAATTAGACAAAAGACAGAAATTAGAGACATAATAAAGAGCAAGACAAAATTATCATTATGTGAACTGCTATTATTGTAGACATAGAAAACATAAAAGTAATCAAGAAAAAATATAAAATTGTAATAAAATCCAGTAAGATGGATGAGTATAAAATTAATATACATACATCAATAGCTTTTATATTTGCAGATTACAATGACATACCATTTAGTTGAGGAAAAATCACTGTATATATTCATACTAGTCACCAGCTCTGTGACCTAAGAGAAGCTACTTAAAATTTTGGCACCTCATTTTCCTCACATCTGAAATACGGAAAAGAAATCTCTGGCTCCAAGAGTTTCTCTAATGACTAAAGGTAATAATTATTCAATAAATGCTGGTGCTCTTCTCTAGCCCTTCCTCTAAGAATAGGATATAATGTCTCTCTGAATTGGTTCCCATTACTGTTGGTGGAGGCAGTGCAGACTGATAACCTGAATTACGTCCGGACGTCCATTTCTTCCCTATGGCAAATGACAACCTTGTGCCATTTCTTGGGATAGAAAGTGAGCTTCTTCTTTAGCACCAACTATGGGTGCCATGTTGAGAATAATTGTGAGGTTACCTGTGGACTAGGTGAGAAAAAAAATCTATGATTCATTATGACTGACTTTCTTTTTTTTTTTTGAGACGGAGTCTCGCTCTGTCACCCAGGCTGGAGTGCAGTGGCCTGATCTCAGCTCACTGCAAGCTCCGCCTCCCGGGTTCATGCCATTCTCCTGCCTCAGCCTCCCGAGTAGCTGGGACTACAGGCGCCCGCCACCTCGCCCGGCTAGTTTTTTGTAGTTTTAGTAGAGACGGGGATGACTGACTTTCTTAGGGAATCAGAAGAGGGTGTGTATTTATGGGAGCAAATTCTGCACCAGAATATGCATCTCAGTTTTCTCCTTTTCTCCATTTTCCTTACAACAATTTTAGCTAAAATTCTTTTATGATTAGGATCAAAAATTACAAATATGGCATAAATGCATACTTAGTTATTATTTATGGTCTCCTGGTAGCAGATACTTGCTTTTCATTAAATGATAGACAAGATTTATTAGTCATAGAAGCAAATATTTCAAAGGCAAAACACAGAATAATGCTCGTTATAGTAAAAAACCTCTCTCGTCACCTTTACAATTATACTATTATTTTATCAGACTTTAGAGATAGTATTCTTTGCATTTGAATTTAAATTTTATTAAAGTCATGAAATCAATAGAACAGTATTATTAAACATAATATATTTTCAAAAACCTCCAATACACTAGAACTTCTGTTTTTTAAAAAGTATCATCCTTCAAATTAGTCATACTAGAATGCTAATTACTTATTCAACTGATATTGTTATTGTTTGAATTATTTTCTGAATTTCTTCTTGCAATTATCATCATAGCCTGTGGTACTTTCTTTTGAATATGTGGAAATAGTTAGAAATAATTTACAGACAACTTCTAGGGAAGAAAATATATGTTCCAGTTGAATTGTCTTGTTTGGCACTAAAACAAGGAAAAAGTTTAAGTTTTGACTGTAAAGTAGTAAGATTGGCTTTTCAGTTTGTGGCTTATTCATTGCCTCTAAAAGCACTTGTATACACACATACATACATACACACACACACACACACACACACCACACACATCCAAAATGTTTTGAGTGATTGCATCATTGTTACAGTAGATTCCCCTTGCATCATTGCCAGAGTAGATTCATAACAAGTCATTTTGGTCCCTTATCTTGTGTTTCTACTACCTAAATCAGCTTCAGACCAGCAGAAATAGACGTACCCAAGTTTCTCATGCAATGAGTTTCCCAATAAACTGAATGCATGGTGGGATAATGGATTGCATTCCGATAGCTGTGAGGTTCAATATTGGCATTGCTGCTGTGTAATTTTCAAGGTAATCTCAGGCAGCCTTGATGTTATTGTTATTACATGACATAACAGGTTGTTAGGATAAGTGAGATAAGATGCAAGGTACCAAGACCCAGTGCAAGCACTCACCAAGTGTCTGTGCCTGGTTATTTTAAATCGGGTTTGGAATAAACTGGGGATATAATGAAATACTAAGAATAATGATATCTTCTTGTTATTTTTATTCTACCACAGAATTGTGCAATTTCTCCATACACTAATCTTTTATAAATAGACCACCACTGGTTTCTGAATATTTTCTATGCCATAGGCAATTTTCTTTCTGGACATCTTTGTTATATTCAGCCTAAGACATGATTTAATCTGTGATCCTGGAACAGTATGCCTGAAAGGGGAATCATTGAGGGTTACTCACACCTAAAGTTAAACTCAGGGAAGAAGTCATCTTCTGAGATTCCAGGGACAGAGAGCTCCAGGGGTCTGAATTAGAACTTGTACTCTCTGTCTTATAATTAAATTTGTAACAATTACTGCTGACCAGAGACTTCAACATTGAGTACTAGTGATCTAATTAAGGCCAATTATTCTCAGAACAATTCCTACAGTGCTTTAAGACAAGTAGTAGAGGCAGAATTATAGAAGTGGTAATGTGGCACGGCTCTCACAGGGATAGCAGGGACTTCATTTTTGATTTGGGTTTTGATCTGTTCTAGATGTGATATTGTGACTAGGAAGGAATTGATGCCTTTCTTGGGAGCTTTATTTTTCTAATTTTCCTCTGAACCAGTAAATATATTAAGTTTGATAATTGTGAAGCATCAATGTCATCTACTAGGTATATGTTTCAGAAACGATAGTTTAAAATCTTGATTTTTCCCCTTAAAATGAAAGGTATATTTTTACAAATTTCATAATGATTATTTGTTGATAAACACATTGCAATGTACTTTTTTTTTTTTTTTTTTTTTTTTTTTTTTTGAGACAGAGTCTCGCCCTGTCACCCAGGCTGGAGTGCAGTGTCGCGATCTCGGCTCACTGCAAGCTCCTCCTCCCAGGTTCACACCATTCTCCTTCCTCTGCCTCCCAAGTAGCTGGGACTACAGGTGCCAGCCACATGCTCAACTAATTTTCTTTTGTATTTTTAGTAAAGACAGGGTTTCACGGTGTTAGCCAGATGGTCTCCATCTCCTGACCTCATGATCTGCCCGCCTCAGCCTCCCAAAGTACATTTTTTGCTTTATTCAGTACAATTTACAAATGAAAATAGTACATATTTATGGACTATAAAGTGATGTTTTGATATGTATACATTGTGAAATGGTTAAGTCAAGCTAATTAACATATTTATCATCTCACATACCTATCATTTTTTTGTAGTGAAAACCTGTAAGGTTCAGCAAGTTTCAAGTATACAATGTATTGTTATTAACTATAGTTACCATGTGTAAAATAGATTATTATTCTTTCAGTGAATTGGTCCTTTAGTTAGATCTAGATAGAAAGACACGAACTCCCTTTGGAAGGTCCTGGTTTCTGTTGGTGAATCTGTTAGCAGTTCAAAGAAGTTGAGCTGTTCACCGGGCATGAAGGTTTAAGACCACGGTTCCCACTGATGGAATCAAGTTTCTTTCTAGAAGTTGCTGTATTGAGTTGGCTGTAATGCATATCAACAAACTATGGTAGGAAGAAATAATGTTGCATTATCATGAGGAGCAAATAGCTGGATGAAAACTCCTTTGTAGGGACTCTAACTAAAAACTACATAAAACCTTGGGCCCATTTGGAGCACACATAGCTTACGAGGTCTTTGAATCAAACATAATATATAATTGGGGGGTGCCCAAGATGGCCAAATAGGAACAGCTCCAGCCTCCAGCTCCCAGCGTGAGTGACACAGAAGATGAGTGATTTCTGCATTTTCAACTGAGGTACCGGGTTCTTCTCACTGGCACATGTTGGACTGTTGGTGCTCGTCAGCAGGTGCAGCCCAACCAGCGAGAGCTGAAGCAGGGCGAGGCATCAGCTCACCTGGGAAGCGCAAAGGGAAAGGGAATTCCTTTTCCTAGCCAAGGGAAACTGAGACACACAACACCTGGAAAATCGGGTAACTCCCACCCTAATACTGTGCTTTACCAAGGGTCTTAGCAAACAGCACACCAGGAGATTATATCCCACACCTGACCTGGAGGGTCCCACCACGTGGAGCCTCCCTCATTGCTAGCACAGCAGTCTGAGATCTAACTGCAAGGCGGCAGCCAGGCTGGGGGAGGGGTGCCCGCCATTGCTGAGGCTTAAGTAGGTAAACAAAGCCACCAGAAAGCTCGAATTCGGTGGAGCCCACCACAGCTCAAGGAGACCTCCCTGCCTCTGTAGATTCCACCTCTGGGACAGAGCATAGCTAAACAAAAAGCAGCAGAAAGCTCTGCACATGTAAATGTCCCTGTCTGACAGCTTTGAAGAGAGCAGCGGTTCTCCCAGCACGGAGGTTGAGATCTGAGAACGGACAGACTGCCTGCTTAAGTGTGTTCCTGACCCCTGAGTAGCCTAACTGGGAGACATCCCCCACTAGGTACAGACCAACACCTCACATCTCACACGGCTGGGTGCACCTCTGAGATGAAGCTTCCAGAGCAAGAATCAGACAGCAACTCTTGCTGTTCAGCAATATTCTATCTTGTGCAGCCTCCACTGCTGATACCCAGACAAACAGGGTCTGGAGTGGACCTCAAGCAAACTCCAAAAGACCTACAGCTGAGGGTCCTGACTGTTAGAAGGAAAACTAACAAACAGAAAGGACACCCACACCAAGACCCTATCAGTACATCACCATCATCAAAGACCCAAGGCAGATAAACCACAAAGATGCGGAAAAAGCAGTGCAGAAAAGCTGGAAATTCAAAAAATCAGAGCACATCTCCCCCTCCAAAGGAAGGTAGCTCATCACCAGCAATGAAACAAAGCTTGATGGAGAATGACTTTGACGAGTTGAGAGAAGAAGGCTTCAGTCGATCAAATTTCTCAGAGCTAAAGGAGGAACTACGTACCCAGCGCAGTGAAATGAAAAACCTTGAAAAAAGAATGGATGAATGGATAACTAGAATAATCAATGCAGAGAAAACCATAAAAGAACTGATAGAGATGAAAACCATGACACGAGAAATGTGTGACAAATGCACAAGCTTCAGTAACCGACTCGATCAACTGAAAGAGAGTATCAGTGATTGAAAATCAAATGAATGAGATGAAGCAAGAAGAGAAGTGTAGAGAAAAAAGAGTAAAAAGAAATAAACAAAGCCTCCAAGAAATATGGGATTATGTGAAAAGACCAAATCTACGTCTGATTGGTGTGCCTGAAAGTGACGGGGAAAACGGAACCAAGTTGGAAAACACCCTGCAGGATTTCATCCAGGAGAACTTCCCCAACCTAGTAAGGCAGGCCCACATTCAAATTCAGGAAATACAGAGAACGCCACAAAGATACTCCTCGAGAAGAGCAACTCCAAGACACCTAATTGTCAGATTCACCAAAGTTGAAATGAAGGAAAAAATATGAAGAGCAGCCAGAGAGAAAGGTCGGGTTACACACAAAGGGAAGCCCATCAGACTAACAGCAGATTTATCAGCAGAGACTACAAGCCAGAAGAGAGTGGGAGCCAGTATTCAACATTCTTAAAGAAAAGAATTTTCAACCCAGAATTTCATATTCAGCCAAATTAAGTTTCATAAGTGAAGGAGAAATAAAATCCTTTACAGACAAGCAAATGCTTAGAGATTTTGACACCAACAGGCCTGCCCTACAAGAGCTCCTGATGGAAGAACTAAACATGGAAAGGAACAACCGGTACCAGCCATCACAAAAACATGCCAAAATGTTAAGTCCATCGATGCTAGGAAGAAACTACACCAACTAATGAGCAAAATAACCAGCTAATATAATAATGACAGGATCAAGTTCACCCATAACAATATTAACTTTAAAGGTAAATGGACTAAAGGGTCCAATTAAAAGACACAGACTGGCAAATTGGATAAAGAGTCAAGACCCACCAGTTTGCTGTATTCAGGATACCCATCTCATATGCAGAGACACACATAGGTTCAAAATAAAGGGATGGAGGAAGATCTACCAAGCAAATGGGAAAAAAAACAAAAAACAGGAGTTGCAATCCTAGTCTCTGATAAAACAGAATTTAAACCATCAAAGATCAAAAGAGAAAAAGAAGGCCATTACATAATGGTAAAGGGATCAATTCATCAGGAAGAGCTAACTATCCTAAATATATATGCACCCAATACAGGAGCACCCAGATTCATAAAGCAAGTCCTTAGAGACTTACAAAGAGACTTACACTCCCATACAATAATAATGGGAGACTTTAACACCCCACTGTCAACATTAGACAGATCAACAAGACAGAAAATTAACAAGGATATCCAGGAATTGAACTCAACTCTGCACCAAGTGGACCTAATAGACATCTATGGAACTCTCCACCCCAAATCAACAGAATATACATTCTTCTCAGCACCACATCGCACTTATTCAAAAATTGACCACATAGTTGGAAGTAAAGCACTCCTCAGCAAATGTACAAGAACAGAAATTATAACAAACTGTCTCTCAGACCACAGTGCAATCAAACTAGAACTCAGGACTAAGAAACTCAATCAAAACCGCTCAACTACATGGAAACTGAACAACCTGCTCCTGAATGACTACTGGGTACATAACGAAATGAAGGCAGAAATAAAGATGTTCTTTGAAACCAATGAGAACAAAGATACAACATACCAGAATCTCTGGGACACATTTAAAGCAGTGTGTAGAGGGAAATTTATAGCACTAAATGCTCACAAGAGAAAGCAGGAAAGATCTAAAATCGACACCTTAACATCACAATTTAAATAACTAGAAAAGCAAGAGCAAATACATTCAAAAGCTAGCAGAAGGCAAGAAATAACTAAGATCAGAGCAGAACTGAAGGAGATAGAGACACAAAAAGCCTTCCAAAAAATCAATGATTCAAGGAGCTGGTTTTTTGAAAAGATCAACAAAATTGATAGACCACTAGCAAGGCTAATAAAGAAGAAAAGAGAGAAGAATCAAATAGACGCAATAAAAGATGATAAAGGGGATATCACCACCAACACCACAGAAATACAAACTACCATCAGAGAATACTATAAACACCTCTATGCAAATAAATTAGAAAACCTAGAAGAAATGGATAACTCTCCCAAGACTAAACCAGGAAGAAGTTGAATCCCTGAGTAGATCAATAGCAGACTCTGAAATTGAGGCAATAGTTAATAGCCTACCATCCAAAAAAGGCCAGGACCAGACAGATTCACAGCCGAATTCTACCAGAGGTACAAGGAGGAGCTGGTACCATTCCTTCTGAAACTATTCCAATCAATAGAAAAAGAGGGAATCCTCCCTAACTCATTTTATGAGGCCAATATCATCCTGATACCAAAGCCTGGCAGAGTCACAACTAAAAAAGAGAATTTTAGACCAATATCCCTGATGAACATCAATACAAAAATCCTCAATAAAATACTGGCAAACCAAATCCAGCAGCACATCAAAAAGCTTATCCACCATGATCAAGTGGGCTTCATCCTTGGGATGCAAGACTGGTTCAACATACACAAATCAATAAATGTAATTCATCATATAAACAAAACCAAAGACAAAAACCACATAATTATCTCAATAGATGCAGAAAAGGCCTTTGACAAAATTCAACAGCCCTTCATGCTAAAAACTCTCAATAAATTCAGTATTGATGGAACGTATCTCAAAACAATAAGAGCTATTTATGACAAACCCACAGCCAATATCATACTGAATGGGCAAAAACTGGAAGCATTCCCTTTGAAAACTGGCACAAGACAGGGATGCCCTCTCTCACCACCCCTATTCAACATAGTGTTGGAAATTCTGGCTAGGGCAATCAGGCAAGAGAAAGAAATCAAGGGTATTCAGTTAGGAAAAGAAGACGTCAAATTGTCCCTGTTTGCAGATGACATGATTGTATATTTAGAAAACTCCATTGTCTCAGCCCAAAATCTCCTTAAGCTGATAAGCAACTTCAGCAAAGTCTCTGGATACAAAATCAATGTGCAAAAATCACAAGCATTCTCATACACCAGTAACAGACAAACAGAGAGCCAAATCATTAATGAACTCCCATTCACAATAGCTTCAAAGAGAACAAAATACCTAGGAATCCAACTTACAAGGGATGTAAAGGACATCTTCAAGGAGAACTACAAACCACTGCTCGGTGAAATAAAAGAGGACACAAACAAATGGAAGAACATACCATGCTCATGAATAGAAAGAATCAATATTGTGGAAATGGCCATACTGCCCAAGGTAATTTATGGATTCAATGCCATCCCCATTAAGCTACCAATGACTTTCTTCACAGAATTGGCAAAAACTGCTTTAAAGTTCATATGGAACCAAAAAAGAGCCCACATTGCCAAGACAATCCTAAGTCAAAAGAACAAAGCTGGAGGCATCACGCTACCTGACTTCAAACTATACTACAAGGCTACAGTAACCAAAACAGCATGGTACTGGTACCAAAACAGAGATATAGACCAATGGAACAGAACAGAGTCCTCAGAAATAATACCACACATCTACAGCTATCTGATCTTTGACAAACCTGACAAAAACAAGAAATGGGAAAAGGATACCTTATTTAATAAATGGTGCTGGGAAAATTGGCTAGCCATAAGTAGAAAGCTGAAACTGGATCTCTTCCTTACTCCTTATACGAAAATTAATTCAAGATGGATTAGAGACTTAAATGTTAGACCTAATACCATAAAAACCCTAGAAGAAAACCTAGGGAAGACCATTCAGGACATAGGCATGGGCAAGGACTTCATGTCTAAAACACCAAAAGCAACGGCAACAAAAGCCAAAATTGACAAATGGGATCTAATTAAACTAAAGAGCTTCTGCACGGCAAAAGAAACTACCATCAGAGTGAACAGGCAACCTACAGAATGGGAGAAAATTTTTGCAATCTACTCATCTGACAAAAGGTTAATATCCAGGACCTACAAAGAACTCAAACAAATTTACAAGAGAAAAACAAACAACACTATCAAAAAGTAGGCAAAGGATATGAACAGACACTTCTCAAAAGAAGACATTCATACAGCCAACAGACACATGAAAAAATGCTCATCATCACTGGCCATCAGAGAAATGCAAATCAAAACCACAATGAGATACCATCTCACACCAGTTAGAATGCCAATCATTAAAAAATCAGGAAACAACAAGTGCTGGAGAGGATGCGGAGAAATGGGAACACTTTTACGCTGTTGGTGGGAGTGTAAACTATTTCAACCATTGTGGAAAACAGTATGGCGATTCCTCAAGGATCTAGAACTAGAAATACCATTTGACCCAGCCATCCCAATACTGGGTATATACCCAAAGGATTATAAATCATGCTGCTATAAAGACACATGCACATGTATGTTTATTGCAGCACTACTCACAATAGCAAAGACTTGGAATCAACCCAAATGTACATCAGTGACAGACTGGATTAAGAAAACGTGGCACATATATACACCATGAAATACTATGCAGCCATAAAAAAGGATGAGTTAATGTCCTTTGTAGGGACATGGATGCAGCTGGAAACCATCATTCTCAGCAAACTATCACAAGAACAGAAAACCAAACATCGCATGTTCTCACTTATAGATGGGAATTGAACAATGAGATCACTTGGACACAGGAAGGGGAACATCACACACCGGGGCCTATTGTGGTGAGGCGAGAGAGGGGAGGGATAGCATTAGGAGATATACCTGATATAAATGATGAGTTAATGGGTGCAGCACACCAATATGGCACATGTATACATATGTAACAAACCTACACATTGTGTGCATGTACCCTAGAACTTAAAGTATAATAATAATTATTATTATTATAATAATAAAAGAAAATGTAATCAAAAGTGTTTCCTAAAAAATCAGAGTCAACCCATTAGAATTAGTCAAATATCATCCATTGAGATACTGCATTTCTTCAAATATTGCCCTCTTCTATTTCTCATTTGCTATGTATTATTTTACAGAATGTACCTCAACCAGTATGATTTCAGTAATAATAAAAGACAGCTCAGTAGTAAAATCAAAGTCAAAATTTTTGTCATTTCATATACTCATGCCTGAAGTTAACATATTTAAGGGTCCACATGCTTCCAACTCTGTAACGATGTACTCAAGTTCTAGGCTTATTGTGTGGCAATACCAAGTGCTTTAGTAAAGGGTTTCTCAGACAGTTGTCTGTGGACCACCAGCCACAAAATCTCAAGGATGCTAATGAAAAGGATGGATTCTTGGCCCTGTCTTCAGAACTATTGAGTTGGAATATCTAGAGGGTATGTCTAATGAAGTTTAATTCTGGAAATAGCACTCATTGGATTAGAAGAAGCAGTTCGTATCTTCAAGGTAGTGAAATTAAACACAAATAACTTGGCACAACTGAAGTTTTATTTGTAATCACACCACTCAAGAACTAACAGTTGATTTGGGGACAGACAGATGAATAAGCATGTAATTATAATACAGTGTGATAATTCTGAACCAGGAAGTATTACTTACATTATGCAGGATAAAAGAGGAAGTGACTTATTGCTCGCAGGGAGGGTTGGAAATGCTTCACTACTAGAAGATCAAGGAAGGAGTTGCTCATTAGAGACAGTGGAAGTCTCACGGAGCAGAGTAGCATAGCAATTTAGCTGTGCTGGGTGAATTTTGCTTCATTGAGATAGTACAAAGCCAGATCCAGCGTAAAGGGTAAAGAATCGATAAGAAATGGTTACCTTCTTGGGACGATTTCCAAGCTACCCTTAAATTTTTAAGCAAAGTTGTATTATGATGAAAATATTAGTCAAAGATTGTTCTAGGGATGTTATAGTTTAGATATCTATCATCTCTAAATCTCATATTGAAATGTAATCCCTAATTGTATTAGTCTGTTTTCATGCTGCTAAAAGGACATACCCGAGAGCTGGTAATTTATTTAAAAAAAAAAAAAAAAAAAAAGGTTTAATGGACTCACATTTCCATATGGCTAGGGAAGACTCATAATCATGGTAGAAGGTGAAGGAGAAGCAAAGGCATGTCTTACATGGCGGCAGGCAAGGAGAAGTGCTGAGCAAAAGGAGAAAAGCCCCTTATAAAACCATCAGATGTCATGAAAACTCACTCACTTTCCCAAGATCAGCGCAGGGAAGAAATCTGACCCATGATTCAATTACCCTCCACTGGGTCCCTCTTATGAATGTGGGGATTGTGGGAACTACAATTCAAGATGAGATTTGGGTGGCGACACAGCCAAATCATATCATCAATGTTGGAGGTAGGGCCTAGTGGAAGGTGACTGGATCATGGGAGCGAGCAGATTTCTCATGAATGGTTTAGCACCATCCTTTGGTGCTGTCCTCATGACAGAGAGTGAGTTCTCATGAGAGAGATCTGGTTGTTTAAAGTGAGTGGCACTTCCACTCACTCTCTATCTTGCTCCTGCTCTTGCCATGTACTGCCTGCTCCTTCTTCACCTTCTGCCATGACTAAATGCTACTGGAGGCCTCTCTAGAAGCTGAGCCGATGCCAGCCCCAAGCTTGTACAGCCTGCAGGACCATATGCCAATTAAACCTCTTTTTAAATCATTTACCCAGTCTTGGGTATTCCTTTATAGCAATGCAAGAACAGTTTAACACAGGGGATTATGGGTTACATGGGCTAAATTAGAAATAAGAGACCCAGAGATAAACCAAGAGGCATTTGTAGACCAGGCATACAGAGATGAGGACCTGATCTAAGTTAGGGGCTGTGTAAATTAGAACAAGAGGGTAAATAGAAATGGCATTTTGGAGCCAGAAACATCAGCACTTGGTAAATGTATTCTGACCTAACACTTGTACATGGAGTGATTCACTTTTCTATATTCATAGCTTAAGACTCAATCATTATTTTCTAAAATGAGATTTCATCCCTTTTTGTGTATTTTGACTGTGGCAAATATAAAATCCTTCCCTGATGTGATGAATTATTTAAACACTATAACTTTATTAATACCTCCCCAACATGTAACTCATATGGAAATATCCTTCCATTAAATTGTTGATAATGCCATAATAGACTAAGGAAAAATATATTCTACTGGTAATTATTTTGTGTCCTGAAGCTTCATTAAGCTCCTTCTCTAGGCTTCAGGAAGATGTATGTGCTGTATTAATGGTCTATCGCCTAGTAACATGATTTTTAAAATGAAGGGTAAAATTACCAAGGCGCAATCAGTATGAATGATGGAGAAAGTGAGATAATGAAAACATAGTGTGGGACCCTCCTTGACACAATGTATCAGCTGAGGATGTGCAAATTAATTTAGGCATTAAATGCTTGGAACTCAAATCTTTCAAAGAGATTTTTTTTCTTTTGCAGTTAGCATAGCACTTAGGTAGGACAAGGATAACCTAGTCAAGTATTCTTAAAGAGACACTACGTTAGAATTATACTATTTTTGATATAGAGGAAAACTACACAGATACATAATTCTTTAGAGACTCAAGAGTAGGAAGTCAGCAAACTGTGGCCAGGAGGGAAAATCCAGCCTGCTGCCTGTTTTTCCTAAGTAAAGTTTTATTGGAACACAATCACCCTCATTCATTCATGTATCATCACTGGCTGCCTTGTGTTAAAACAGCAGGGTTAAAGAGTTGCAACAGAGACTTTATGGTCTGCAAAGCCTGAAATATTTTTTGCTTGGGCTTTTATTGCCACCTGCTTTAAAAATAAAAGTTTGTTGACCCTGCTCTAGAAAGAAAAATAATATTAGAGCAGCATAAGAAGGTGGTCTATTCTAGTGCCTTTGAAGCTCCATTTTTGCTCTTTCCTATTTCTAGATAGGGAGTCAGAAATTACATCATTCACTAGTGTCCTTCTTTCTTGTAAACATTAGGACTCGGTCATTCAAAGTCATTGAAATTGCTCCCTAACCTCAACCTTTCCCTACCCTTCTTACCTGGTACTCTGAGCTCCAGCCACACTAGCCTTCTCGCTGTTTCTGAAAAACGCCATGTCGTCTTCATTTCAGGACTTTTCAGCAATCTGGAGTTCTCTTGCCCCGTATTTTCTCATGGATGGTTCCTTCAGTTCTCAGCTTCAATGCCCTATGCTCAGGGAGGGCTTTCCTGCTCACCAGATTCATAGCATTGTCCTCCTACTCCATCACTTGTTAACTCACTTCTCTCTTATATTGTTCCACTGCATGAATCACTCTCTGAAATGGTTTAGTCTACTTTTTATTTAGTTACTGTCTGTTTTCTTCATTAGACTGTCAACTCCAACACCTCGAGCACTGTCTGGCACATAAGAGGTCTCCATATTTGTGATGGTGGCTGTTGAAATGCTCTGCTGTAAGGCAAAGAAGGCAATATAATCCAGAGGGCAACAGAGCCTGATTTAGATTCGGAAATATATTTATCCTCATGTAAATTAATGTGTGGAAAAGTTCATAATTTCACAGACACTTAAGGTCTAATTTTACTTTCACAATATTCCAGGGAACCTCAACAAACTCCTGATTGAAAAATGTCTGTCTTCGTATGATTTTTAGAACATCTCAATATTCTGTTTTAAAAGTAAATATACCCTCTTCAGCTCCAAATTCTTGCCTAATGCTTGGGTTATTTTAGTAGCCATTTTTAGTCATTCCAGTTTTCAGCTATAACATTAACTTGAGAATGAAAGCAGAGTTACATAACAAGTGAACAGCCTCCTCAGTTATGACTAACTTTATGTATTGGTCTCACTATTTGTATATGCAAGAATATATATGCTGATAATCCTACTGAAACCTAAATGACCTCATTTTTAATCATTGAACTTCAATCCTTCTGGGCTTTCAAAGTAACCCTTTCTAGGAAAGAAGGCTCAGTTATATTTGCTGCTTTAATTTTCAGATAAAGTCCATCTACTGTGACATACTGTTCTCATTAAGCAAATGAGGTGACAGAATCTAGGTGGGCAATTCTTAGTGTGAAAGAAACAGCCATTTGACTCCAATTAAAGAGATATGGCTTGGTAAATCTCTAGCGCTTTCACGAATTCAGTGACACTGTTTCAGATATTGTCAAGTAAACTTGATAGTAGAGAATTAAAGAAAAAATGTTACTCCAGCTAGCTTCCCTCGCTCAAGATATTTGGAATGGAGTGCGGGTTACACAGCTTGTATTCTAGAGAGTTTGAACTTTTTCAATGTTAAACATTCCCAATTCAGCACAAAGAAGTGTTGTTTATGTAGTATTGTTGACTTATGAGACATTTTGGGCTCTGTGCACTTAAATACATCACCAGAGTTACTCTTTAATTAGTAAGATGCTGGAGTACTATTTAGTAAATTACTCCTGCAGTGAATTAAATGACCTCCTTTTCTTTGGGAAAATAAAACCAAAACTTTGTCTTCTTGTGAACTTAATTTATACCTAATTTATGATCAGAGTTGATTTTGGTTTTAAAAACATATACTTTTATTTAAAGCTCACTTGTGACTTTTGTTCTGACTGGCATTAACTAGATTTACAAAACTGCTCGGTTTTCATACCCACTAGTATCAATTGGTAACACCATTGTTAGTCCTAGCTCAACTGTATTGGATTATTTGGTGTTAACTGGACATTTCTGTCAGGACACTTTTCTTGATATTGCAAAATCTCTGAGTTATGGACAAAATTGTGTCTGCCAAAATCATATGTTGGAACTCTAACCCCCTATGGGGTGACTATATTTGGAGACAGGGCCTCTGAGGAGGTGACTAATGTTAAGTGAAGTCGTTAGTGTCCTTATAAGAGGAAGAAATGCCAGGGAGCTCTCTCTCTCTCTCTCTCTCTCTGTGTGTGTGTGTGTGTGTGTGTGTGTGTGTGTGTGTACATAGAGAAGAGGCCATGTAATAACACAGTGATAAGGCAGTCGTCTGCACATCAGGAAGCGAGACCTCACTGGAAATCAACCCTACTGGCATGATCTTGGACTTCTAGTCTCCATGACTGTGACGGGTAAATTTCTGCTATTTAAGTCCCCCGTCTGTGGTATTTTTGTTACGGCAGTCTTCAAGACAAATACATTCTTTATTTTAAGAAAGATGTTTGATATTTTTTATGCTTTTGAGAATGACGATCAGTGATGCTGCAGAGGACTATATAGGAAAAATCATAGAGGAGTCCCTGAGAAGTTAAAACTATCATTGGAACATCTGAGAAGCCACACACCAACAACTAGGAATAAATGCACACTGAAGGCACATCAAAAAGCTTTCCACAAGCGGTCTGGGTTTGATAGAAATGTATTTGTTTTAAATCATATTCAGAATGGTTCAGGTAATCAATTATCTGAAGAATTTTATTAAGAGCTATAGGATTTACAGCTAATATTAGCAAGAGCTCCCAAGGTACTGCTATAGTGAACTTTCAGTGTAATACACATTGATTCATAAAGGTAAGGGTGACCCTGCCGAGAAATGAAATACTGAGTCAGGTTATTTTCACACGGTCCCTGCCTGAGGTGAGTTTTAGTGTGGAATGGTCACCGGTTGGGTATAACAATCTGGGATGAAGGAGTGATGGGTGCATCCCACAGTGTCCCAAGATGGTTGCTTAGTTCCAGGATAGTTTCTCTCCTGGTCCTAAGCTCTCTGCTAGAGAAGAATTGTAATTTGGGCTGCTTGGCTTTTTTCATTCATACCCTCTTAGAATTATTTTTCTTTCAAAGTTGTGTTGTAGGTGAAAATGGCTGAGTCCTAGAAATATAGCTGAGAATGAGTAAGGAGAGAGAGTTGCTCCCCCTAAGCACATTCTCCCCCACTGAAGGCCTTTTGAAGTGACCTCAGGAAGATCACAGAATAGAAGTTCCCCCCAGCTTCACCCCCACTACAGAAATACAACCAGAAACTATTCAAAGACAAAAATACCATCCTGAATCCACCAGAACCTGGAGAAGAAGTGGAGACACCCACTGGGCACACAATTGAGAGGAGTTGCCAGCAGTAAGAGAAGCCGCCATTTTAGACTGCACCGCACCTCCCTCAAGCCATCAGAACTTCACTCCCAGAGAATCCCCACACGCAGGATTTCTGAGGTGGAAGGAGGGAATATGGAGGTAGACATTTGATCTCTCCACTAGTCAGGGAATCTTCCTGGGAAGCCCACTCTGGTCATGTCCCATGGGAATCACCGGAAGTGCCAGTAGTGCTGAAGCACCTGGGGTAAACTGGGGGATGAAAAGCAGGGGTGCTGATTGCAGTAACTGGCATGGATACCTTGGCAGCTGCTATGCAGTCTGATCAGCAGAGATACCATGCTGAGGAGATTGGCTGGTGCCACAGGGCTGCAGAGGGTACAATAAATCCCTGGCTGGATATCCCACAAAACCCAGCTGCTTGAGTGCAGCCTTCCCCTGACTGGGAAACAATTGAAAGGTCAGTAATTAAGCTCCAGGTTTGTTTAAATCTTCCCCAGACAGGGCAATTAGTTCCTGTGCAGTGTTTTAGTTCTGGTGCTCACTAGAAGTCCTCCCCAGAATAGGAAGCCACAGCAGACCAATAATTAAGTTCTGATTTTAAGTAGTAAATGTCTAAAACCACCAAAGAACACCTGCAAAAGCTGGAAGGCGTGGCTGTCTCCTCCAATGCACAGGTATCAATGTAAAGACACAAGAATTATGAAAACTCAGGGAAATATGACACTCCCTAAAGAAACCAGCAAAGCTCCAGTAATGGACCCAGAATTAAAGATCTGTGATATGTCCAACGAAGAATTCAGAATAATCCTTTTAAATGACTTTCAACTATTTTTAAAAACTGTTTTTAAAAACCAACCTGTCTTGCAAGCCTGCCTCTGTGGTCTGACTTGCTGATGTTAGGCCCTGCAGAGTTGGTCAAGGTTAGATTATGTGGGGGTTTGTAGACGACAGCAATGAGTTTGGATTTTCTTTCCTCTGTGCCATCAAAAAGAAGCACAATGACATTGTTTGGTTTACATTTTAAGTAAATGTTTAGAATAGATCGTAGCAGGTTAAGAATGAAATTAGGGAGACCAGTTATGCTGCTTCAGTAGAAGAGGCAAAAAACCATGGTATCTGGATAAAGGTGGCAGTGGTGAACACGGAAAACAGTGGATGGATGCGGGTAATAATTTGGAGACAGAGCCAATAGAAGTTGCTGCTGAACTGAATGAGAGGGTGGTGATACAAGAGAAAAGGCAGAATTGAGGATGACATCTGCATCCGGGGCTTCAGTAATTGGATAGTGGTTCCATGCACAGAAATGAAAAGTGTTGTGTGAAGCAGGTTTTCAGAGGAAAATTAAGAATTCCCTTTTGGACTTGTTAGTTTTCAGATTCCTGTTAAATATCCAAACGTCAGACAGTTAGATTCACTAGCATGGAGTTCAATGAAGTGAGTTCCTTGAGATATAAATTTGGAAGTTACACTTTTAAATGCTCAACTGGCATTTAAAGTCATGGGTATGGATGAAATCACCTGGGGGTGAGGAATTAGGTAAGGTGAAAAATAAACAGATTAATCCACCATCCTCGTTCTCAAATAATGTAGGTGAGAAAATATACATCTATGTATCTATATGTATACCTATATATGATTATATAAGTAGTAGAACTCCAAAATCACTCACTGCCTCCAAGCTCCATTTTTGTTCTTCCAACTGCAGATAATTTACTCCCTGATAAGGTAGTTGAATCTACAGCCAAACTTTGGCCTCTTTCCTGCTTTCCTTGTTTGAATCAGCTTGACCTTGAATTGGCAGGAATGATTGAATCTTCCATTATTTTATTAAAAACAAAAACAAAAACAAAACAAAACAATCACCATTACCCCACAAAGCTTTTCTTTTCTGCACAGCTGAAACATCTGAATATGGTGCTCCAGAATCCTCTTGTAATTCAGCAGATTTGGTGACATCAAAAATATTTTATACTTGAGAATAATGGTTTCTCTAGAACAAATAAAGAATTCTTGATTCAGTGTGATACACTGGTACTCTCCTCCCACCCCGCATGGACGTTTGCAGGCATCTGCCCAAATAATGGGCATCCTCATCCTGCCTGATTCATTTAGGAAAAACAAGTTCACCTGACAATGTAAATAAAGATGGGAGAAGGAGAAATGGCAAGGCCAAAGGAGCATTTTATAATTCTCAAGAAGTGAGAAATAGCATTTCATTTTAAAAAAGAAAAGTGTGCTCTTCAAAAAATAATTTTCAATTTCACCTTTAAGATCTGCTATCCCTTCACAAAGAATAACTTCCCTCACCTTTGCTTTTGTTAAGTTCTATAATCTCACTATTTAATGTTTTAGAATCTGGGCTACATAAAAGTTGCATTTTTGAGAAACTTGAACAAGGGCAAGGATTTTTCTTTTCTTTTTTTTTTTTTAAACAGTGATAACAGTAGCAAATATAACTGCAGAGATTGCTTTTACTTTTAAAAAATTTTTAATTTTAAGTTATGGGATACATGTGCAGGGCATGCAGGTTTGTTACATAGGTAAACGTGTGCCACGGTGGTTTGCCATACCTATCAACCCGTCACCTAGGTATTAAGCCCCGCATGCTTTAGCTATTTGTCCTGATGCTCTCCCTCTCCTCCGTGCTCCCTCAGCAGGCCCCAGTGTGTGTTGTTCTCCTTCCTGTGTCCATGTGTTCTCATTGGTCAGCTCCCACTTATAAGTGAGAACATGCAGTATTTCGTTCTCTGTTCCTGTGTTAGTTTGCTGAGAATAATGGTTTTTAGCTACATCCATGTCCCTGCAAAGGACATTATCTCATTCCTTTTTATGGCTGCATAGTATTCTATGGTGTTTATGTACCACATTTTCTTTATCTAGTCTATCATTGATGGGCATTTGTGTTGATTCCATGTCTTTGCTATTGTGAATAGTGCTGCAAATGAACATATGTGAACATGTATCTATATAATAGGATGATTTATATTATTTTGGGTATGCACTCAGTAATGAGATTGCTGGGTCAAATGATATTTCTGGTTCTAGGTCTTTGAGGAATCACCACACTGTCTTCCACAATGGTTGAACTAATTTACATTTCCACCAACAATGTAAAAACATTCCTATTTCTCCATAGCTTTGCCAGCATCTGTTCTTTCTTGACTTTTTAATAATCGCCATTCTGACTGGCATGAGACGATATATCTCATTGTGGTTTTGATTTTCGTTTCTCTAATGAACAATGATGTTGAGCTTTTTTTCATATATTTGTTGGCCACATAAATGTCTTCTTTTGAGAAGTGCCTGTTCATGTCCTTTGCCCACTTTTTAATGGGATTGTTTGGTTTTTTTCTTGTAAATTTGTTTAAGTTCTTTGTAGATTCTGGATATTAGACCTTTGTCAGCTGGAGAAACTGCAAAAATTTTCTCCCATTCTGTAGGTTGTCTGTTCACTCTGGTGATAGTTTCTTTTGCTGTGAAGAAGTTCTTTAGCTTCATTAAATCCCATTTGTCAATTTTTGCTTTTCTTGAAATTGCTTTTGATGATTTCATCATTAAATCTTTGCCTGTGCCTATGTCTTGAATGGTATTGCCTAAATTTTCTTCTAGGGCTCTTACAGTTTTGGGTTTTACATTTAAGTCTTCAATTCATCTTGAGTTAATTTATATATAAGGTGTAAGGAAGGGGTCCAGTTTTAATTTTCTGCATATGGCTAGCCAGTTCCTCCAGCATCATTTATTAAATATGAAATCCTTTCCCCATTGTTTGTTTTTGTCAGGTTTGTTGAAGATCAAATGGTTATAGATGTGTGGTCTTATTTCTGAGATCTCTACTCTGTTCCATTGGTCTATGTGACTATTTTTATATCAGTACCATGATGTTTTGGTTACTGTAGCCTTGTAGTATAGTTTGAAGTTGGGTAATGTGATGCCTTCACTTTGTTCTTTTTGCTTAGGATTGTCTTGGCTATGTGGGCTCTTATTTTGTTTCATATGAACTTTAAAGTAGTTTTTTCTAATTCTGTGAAGAATGTCAATGGTAGTTTAATGGGAATAGCCTTGGTTCTATAAATTACTTTGAGCAAAAGCTGGAAGCATTCCCCTTGGAAACAGGCACAAGGCAAGGATGCCCTCTCTCACCACTCCTATTCAACATAATATTGGAAGTTCTGGCCAGGACAATCAGGCAAGAGAAAGAAATAAAGCGTGTATTCAAATAGGAAGAGAGGAAGTCAAACCATCTCTGTTTGCAGATGACATGATCCTATATCTAGAGAACCCCTTTGTCTCAGCCCAAAAGTTTCTTAAGATGATAAGCAACTTCAGCAAAGTGTCAGGATACAAAAGCTATGTGCAAAAATCACAAGCATTCCATACAGCTACAACAGACAAGCAGAGAGCCAAATCACAAATGAACTCCCATTCACAATTGCCACAAAGAGAGTAAAATACCTAAGGATACAGCAAACAAGGGAAGTGAAGAAACTCTTTTAGGAGAACTACAAAACACTGCTCAAGGAAATCAGAGAGGACACAAACAAATGGAAAAGCATTCCATGATCATGGATAGGAAGAATCAATATCGTGAAAATGACCATACTTTTGCTTTTATTCCTCCTCACCACACTCTCCACACACCAAAGCATGAAGGAGGGAAATGTTGTATCCAAGTGAAGCCGAAAGGGATATGTCAGGCTACAATCCATCCATAGGAGGTAGATCCATGGGAGGTAGACAAGAAGCTTAGGATCAGCAGTGCCAAAGGGAGCTATCTTTATTTCCAACCACCCTCTCTCTTATTCCATGAGAATAACTGGTGGATAAGAGAGAAAAATACATAATTTGAGTAATGGAAAAAAAGCTTTATATTTGATATTGCTTTTTTGTCACAGAAAAGCAAGCTGGTTCTAGTTAACATCTTCCTCCTAACAACTCACCTCTAACATCTGAAAAACGGTACAAATATCATTGGTAAAATATGCTTTCCTAATAGGAAAACATCCTGTTCCTGAAATTAAGGATGGCCATAGAACTACATTCATTCATCTATTCTCTTCTCATTTTGTTTATCTTCTCATTAAATTTACCTAGCACTTTCCTGACAAAAATGCACTTAACTTCTTCTCTAGGCCTTCAGCTCTGCTACTGGGGCCTCTTTGAGAAGTGTCAAAGTGGTTTCCAGGTCACCAGAGCACTGGATCCCCATGCTGATTCCATTCCAATAGGCTATGATAGCAGTCCCATAATCGTAATTTATGAACACTAATGTCCTTGTCTAGACAGGAATAATTGACCTATCATTCCTAACCCCATTATTCACTTTCCAGGTCTATAAACTGTCTAAAAGTGAGTGAGTTTAAAAACATCACTGAATGTTCCTGATAATTAGTTAGAAAGGAGTCTATAATGCAAATGTGTGCACATTCAAAAAAATTGCCCCTCCTTCATTATATAGATTATGTGAGACCGTAGCCATTGGCATTTATTGAAGTCTCTTTATTCATTAGAGAAAAGCTAATTAGTCTTTCATTATGCAAGAAATGTTTGGTTTCCCACTTGCACATAGAAAAATACAGAATCACTAGCAAAGAGACAAAATATCCCTTTACTGTATTTGGTTCCCACCCTTAACATGGTTCATGAGCTGATAGAGTAGAATATTGAGAAGAAACACCAGGGGTTCTTTCCCCTACTCTCATGACATCCAATTATATTTCACAGTAACCCTGCAGGGTCTGCTTGAAATCCTCGTGTCTTAATGCCATGCTCATTAACACAGAAAAGACAATGAAAACAATGACCTTTAAAATGTATATCTTTCTAATTGTCTGCTGACAGTCTCTCTTTGCAGCTACACTGTTTGTTTGAGTAAAACCCATGATTGAAAAATATCTCAAAGTTCAATTCCCCTGGGACTCTACCAAATGACTAGCAAAATGTGCTTTGACATTCTTAAGTCTTAGAGGTTTATGTCTTGTACCAAAATATTGTGTGAGATTTATTGAAATCAAATAGGACTTTGTTGGAAGAGATAGAGGTACAATTACATATCTATTGATATGGGACGGGGCAGGGAAGTGCTGGGTAGAGACGGGCAGGGTCCCGGGCAAGGGCTCCATCCTCTGGTCTGTGCCAAAGACATAAGTGAGAACAGGTACTTCTATTTTCCACCCAAATGTTACATTTTCCAAGACCATTCTGGCCCACTACACGCCCCCATCCTATGCCCATATAAACCCAAGACCTTTATAGTGAACACACACACAAGCAGCTAAAAGTCGAGACCAGCAGACCAGCAATGGCAGAACAATGCAGCAGAGCAAGAGAGAAGAAGAGGGATGTCTGTATGTCCGGAAGAGTTCAGCTGGGGGCTTGTTGGAGAAGAGTCCAGCCACTGGGTGGCCCAACACCAGGGGAAGACCACCTTCCCACTTCATCCCCGTCTTCCGGCTCCCCATCTGTCTCACTGAGGCCACCCCCACCACTCAGTAAAACCTTTCACTCATCCTTTGAGCCCACATGTGATTCATTCTTTAAGGACACTGGACAAGAGCTCAGGATACAGAAGGCTGTCACACTGGCCCTCTGCCCTTGCGAAAAGGCAAGGGTTTATTGAACTGATTAGCATACAAGCCACCTGCAGATGGCAAATCTGAAAGAGCTTTGTAACCCCCGCCCACTTGGGCTTCAGGAGTTAGACGCCCGCCCCTAAATGCTACTTTGAGGCCAAAGCCCAGAAGCGCTGGCTTCAGCCTCTGCACCGCCCATCTGTATGCTCCCCTTTGAGGTTTGAGCTGCTGGGCGACTAAGCATGCCAGCCACACCCCTGTCGCATATCGTGCCAAGAGAATCAGAGAACTCTCCCATTTCACTCTGGTATGTCCTGAGAGCAGTAATCATTCTAGTTCAATCAATATAGACATAATAAAGTCTTCTGGCAACTCATAGACGTTTTTGACTGTTATTATGCAAAGGTTTTAAGGCAGCCTCTTTGGCTAATAAGATTAATGCTCTCAGTCAGACAAACTGTAATATCCAGAATGAATTCTCTTCAGGACACTTTTAATTGGTACTTTTATGCCAAGTGTTATCATATATTTTATCTTGTTTCCATGGCTAATGCAATAACTGTCTGTAGCACTCATAGTTTAAACGTTGCTTCAAATAGGTTATTTTATTTTGGAAATACGCATGTATTATATTTGAAAAATCTATATCAAATTGATTTTCGAAACATCCTTCTATCATAAATTTTTCTTTCAGTAGACAAAACTTCAGTAAGTTTTAGAATAATTTATCCATATAGCTAACAAGCTCCTGTGCTCAATAACAAGGTAATATATACTCTTTTCAGAATATGTAAAAAATTTACCAAATTTTACTATAGAATAGGGAAAAATATTTCAAGAATTTTCTAAGGACAGTTAACATTCAGAACAACATGTCTGAGACTATTACAATAAAATTAGAAGCCAGTTAGAATAATCTAAATCTCTCTACCTTTCTCAAACTAATAAAACCAAGGAGGACAAACAAAATCACATATAACCTGCAGAGTAAAAGATAGCAAATTCTATAAACGTCCATTTTCATGTAAATTTGAAAACGAATGAATACCAGAAGATCACTCGAACCTCCCAGAGTGGAGTTAGGTGGAGATTGCACAGAAGAAGAATGAAAAGAGCAGTGGGTCCCAGCAGTGGCAGAACACACTACCTGAAGGAGAGAATCCCTCTCAGAAAGAGGAAATATTTAGCACGAGTCAAATAGAGCAGGGCTACCTGAAAATCAAAATGAAGGGAGTTGGTAGGCATGTGGAACAGAGATGAAGTATTGGCAACTCATCACTTCTGGGGAGAGAATGCAGCTTAGAAGGGGGAATGTCCTGTGGAGGCTTAGTCCAAAGGTAAAGACGCCATCAAAATGGTGGACGATTCCTAAGAAAGCAGATGACGTCACCGAATTGGACCTGTCTCCTTCAAAACTTGTGCCGTCTATTTAAGCCAGGTTTTATTGAGGTGCAATTTACATCAAGAAAAATTCATTCTGATTACATGTTAACATTTGATGAAATTTGACAAGCCTACAATAACCCTTTGGTAGGGTAAATATGATTAACTTCCAAGGAAATGAAAAATTTACAACCTTGAAATATCCAAGACCCAGGGAGAGACCTCTACTCTCAACAGATCCAGAGGAATCCTCCCTAATGATGATGGCCACACCCCAGTTTTGAAACACCAAGCCATGAAAATAGAGGAGCACCTACAGTTCTATTTATTGAGTGCATTTTTGAGACTTTCAAAGCTCATCGAGCATGCTCAGATTTAAGTATAACAGATTCAAAATGTATCACTTGTGCATTACCTTCCCCACATTCCAGTTCCTTTTCCTGCAGCCTTTCTGGCCTTCTAGCTCTAACTGAAGACCACCTAAAGAAAGAGAAGGATGTGACTTAGGGGTAGTTTCTTCTAGAAAGATAAAGGAGGAGAAGAAAGTCTGGGGTTGACTTGGAAGTGGGAATATTCAAGGAGAGACACAGAGAGAAAGAGAGAATTCGAACTTCTAACCTCCTTCTTTTGAAACTCATAGGAGGTGAGTGGGGAGAGTTAAAATATCCTCATAAGTCTGAGGACTATTCCTAGGGAGTCAGTGACACCATTTCCCATTCCAAGTAGCTTGGTGTTTGGTTTGAGATTCTTCAGAGAGATTTTACTCTTACTTGTCACCACTCGGAGCAGCTTATAGGATATCCTAAGCGCCCGCTTTGTCCTTGTGGGAGAATGAGGATGTGGTGAGAAATTGGGAAACCTGGGCTCTGGTGGGAAAATGGTGGAGTGAATGCACCTTGCTGTGGGAGGCGATGGTACAAAGGCCAGAGAGTTCAGTGCGACATCTTTCTGGATGCAGTAATGTCCTAAAGGGCAGAATAAGGACCCCAAGTCTTTCTTGGCTGCCATAACTTCCCTTGCACCCAGATCCCAACATACAGAGAGTGACAGGGAAGATGGGAGGAAGTAAAAAGAGGATTTAAACTTTTCTCTTAGAGGATTTGAACTGGGATTTGAATGGATATTTACCTGAAAGGACCCTTTTAACTTGGATGACACTGGATTACTTTTAATTGGCAATTTTTAGAAATCCCCCTCCCCATCCTATCCTCCTCTGATGTTGTCATGGGTATGGAAACGCCAGAGCAAGGTGAGATACAGAAAAGAAAGATACAGTTTTACACATGGATTTATGATCATTAGGATTTTATTCCAGTTAGATGATAATTCATTCCTACAAAGAAACTATCTTCTATATTTCTGAGGGGAAAAATCATAAAGACTCATTATTCTCATATTGTTAACTCTGTTCTGGGCATCAAGTTGAGGCTGCTTCACACTGGCATTGTTCTTAGTATTTTCTTTAAAAACCATGCCATGGGCACTGTAAATGTAATCTGGTACATTTCTTCCCTTATATGATATTTGGTCTTTAATTTGGTGGACAACGTTTCACATATTCTTAAAGGCTATTTTGTCTGTGATGTTCAAATACATAAATATCAGATAACCTGACTGAATTTTAATTTTTAGTTTTCTTTACTACTAAACCAACTCCTAAATCTAATATTACAGATGATTATGTTATCTATATATTATCTGTAATATTCTTATGACTAGTAAGAAGACTTATTTTTAAAAATTATTGTCAGAAGTTCAATTCAAATCATTTGTTTTGTGAATGATGCATTCAAAACACGCTTCAAAGCTTTATGGAGTTACACAAGGGAATGCAGTGTTCCAGTTCTGAGGTTTTATAATTACTGAGGAGAAAGGTGGACACATGTCCCTACCCTCGCCCCATGTCTCCTTCTTTTTTTTTTTGAGACAGAGTCTCGCTCTGTCGCCCAGGCTGGAGTGCAGTGGCGTGATCTCGGCTCACTGCAAGCTCCGCCTCCCGGGTTCCTGCCATTCTCCTGCCTCAGCCTCCCGAGTAGCTGGGATTACAGGCGCCGCCACCACGCCCGGCTAATTTTTTGTATTTTTAGTAGAGACGGGATTTCACCATGTTAGCCAGGATGGTCTCGATCCCCTGACCTCATGATCCATCCGCCTTGGCCTACCAAAGTCCTGGGATTGCAGGCATAAGCCACCGTGCCTAGCCCCGTGTCTCCTTCTTAATGTCCATACAGATGCTTTGTGACAATGGTGGTTGTGCTAGAGTCACCTTTATTCACACAAATATTGACATGCAATATTGACACTTAACTATATTAACATTTCCATTCCCAGATGACTCATTTACTGGGAACAAGTTCACGTGCCAATCTATAGTAGACATTTAATAAGTATTTGTTGCATGAATAAATGAGCATATGGGCCGATTTGCATGAGACCTTAAAAAAATGAAGTGTGGAATATCCTTGTGGTAAAATAAATAATTATGTGATAAGTTCCTTTTTTTTTCTTCTTGATATTCCTGGCATCAACTGTTTACTTGTATCTGGTATTTGATATAACATATGTATTAATGGAAGTTGCAGTAGAGAAGGAAAATGAGGAGATATTTATTTTTATTTTTAGAAAATGGGGATAAATCATGGAAAAGTTTATGATTTATTAAGAGTTGTTTTATGATGTTCTGATCTGAGCTATCACATTTTTGCAGTTCAGAATAACTCATTGAAATTGACATTGGCCAGTCTGAATTTCAGGGAATTACCTGCTGGAGACAAGAGGGATCTCTTCTTCAGATTTGCAGTCTGGGGAAGACAGCCTCTATTGTACTTTGGAACCTGAGATATGGTGATGGCGGGAGGCCTGCATCAGTAGGAGTGGGGTCGAGTAGTGAGATTCACCCTTAGGTTAGTATTGACATAAGGTGATGTGGAGCTATAGACAAAAGATTGTAACCATAAGACCTTAATAGTCTTTGTATTTTCACCAAGTTTATATTTGGTGTGTGTGTGTTTTGTCTTTTCTTTATGATTATCCATAAAACGCTTGAAAGGAAATGAGTTTGGGGAATAATTTTTGGGAATACCACAAAAGACACTTTTGTGATGGAAATCCTTAAAAACACACAATCCATTACCCCATGGGGTTCAAAAGGCAAAACTACTATGGAGTTTGGAAAGAAGCAATGAGGTAATCAAGGATACTGTTGAAAATCTAGTTTATTCTATGGATGGAAGGAAATTGAAACTAATGGAGGGGAGGCTGGTAAAACAATAGGGTTTGAGACGATTCTGTGTCATTGGAAATGAAAGAGGAAGGTGAACCCAGGAGGCGGAGCTTGCAGTGAGCCAAGATTGCGCCATTGCACTCCAGCCTGGGCAACAGAGCGAGACTCCATCTCAAAAAAAAAAAAAAAGAAAAGAAAAGAAATGAAAGAAGAAGTAATAATCTGTGAAATTTTTCCTTAGGAACTTATTGGCAATTTAAAAAATGAATTTGTTAAGCCATGCTGGTTCTGACCCAAAAGCCATTCACCAGCTTTCCTCACTCCCCTCTTTCACTATTGGCAGAGATTATCTCTCATTTTACAAGCTGAAAATGCCAGATGCTTGCTTTTACAGTCTTCCTTACACCCAGAGCATGTGCATATGTTTAAACGGTCAAGAAGGAGTCATAACATGGGTGTCTGGGAAAGCTTTTATCTCACAAAAACACTTCACTCAAAAAACAAACAAAGAAAAATTCTCCTTCCTGCCATTGGATGTGATGCCCAGACCTCTAGCAACCATCTTGTGATCACAAAGCAACAAGCCTGAGGAAAAGTCCTACACGCTGAGCATAGTCAGGCAGAAATACTGCTATCGTTGAGTTACAGAAACAAATCTAGAAATGTTTTGCTTCTGTAATTATTTTTACGGGAGATTACAAGTGGGTTTACTGTTCACTTTTTAAATCTTATTTCTCTGTGGTGTTTAGCTTGGGTAAATTTCACCTTAAATCCACTTTTTTATGTAAGGTAACATCTTTGTGGGTTTCAAGGATTAATATGTGGGCATACTTGGAGGCCGTTATTTTGCCCACCACAGGTGAAAAAGGGAATGTTATTCTGAAATCATTTGGAAGGACCTCTGTGTAAATGCAAAAGCCAGACAAGAAAATGCTGTCATTCTTTTGATATGGACTCGAATTTCCACTTCATGGTTGTCTGCTCCCTTTTTAGAGTATTGTTTATCCTCCTAATAAAAAGAAAGTGAAATTTCCCATTTCTTTACATTTGTTGGCTTTTGGTTAGTCGTTTTGTAGAAGACCTTTGGAGAGGACCTAATATTGTAAAAGTGATAGATTTAGATTGCTCTAATTACAGAGTTAGTAGGCTTGAATACAATCCTTTTTGTATTTAGAAGACACAGAACTCTGTTGCATGAGGTTTATATCCTTTTTGAAGCAGGAGAATTTGGTTACGCAGCAATAGAAAAATGTAGTAGGACAGTTTATTTTCAAATTAGTGTAAGAGAAATGCTTTTTTCTCTGTTCACTAGAGACTAAGAAAAATTTTGAGAAAGTCTCCAGATTTTGTGTAGCTATTGCCTAAAACACTTTACGTGGCTTCAGAACCTTGTGTTATATGGATTACTTAGCTATGGCTTTGGTAGCTTTACGGCTAGGAGAGACTTCAATAGTTAAACTGATAATTGCTTTAATCTGGGCTTTGTTTTTATATCTGGGCTTCTGACTTCCGCTTAATGGAGGTAGAGATATTAGCTAGCAGTCAAACTACTTATGCTATAGATATTGTGTTGGGAAAAATAATTTTTTATTTCTGTTTAACAAACGTTTTAAAAATCAATGTTTCTCTGGAAATTTACAGTCTCCTTGGAGTTGAATGTCTATCACATTAAATTCACTGTTGGTTTTAACCTCATGCGATCCATGTACATGACTCTTGCTCATCCTCCATTACTTTATTTTGTTATTATTATTGTTTTTACACAGAGCTCACTTCTGTGTGCATGAAGAACAAGACTATTTTAAGCAACTGAACAAGATATCACTGCAACCTGGGAAACAAGTCTGATCCTTTCAATTTCTACACAATTAATTCTGTGGCAGGTAGCTTAGGAACCCCAAGCAGGCAGAGAAACCATGATGAGGTCTCCTGTGCAACCTCTCCAGATCTGAAACAGCCCCTGCAAATGCTGATTGCTTGCAAATGCAACTGTCGAGGTTACATACAAAATGAACATAATAAGTTTTTATTTCCCATGGTGATACACCAACAGCTACATTCGGCTTCTAATAGTCTGCAATTCAGTAATAATAGCTTGGTTCAGTTTAGTTTATTGAAGACATAAAAATACTTGGCAGCCAGAAGCTGGAATGCGTGGTTCAAGGGAACGAGATTCCAGCAGGGACCACAGGACCTGTCCATGGAACATGGGGATACTCAGCACTTACAGCTATGATTTATTCATTTGGTGAAAAGCAGTGTTCCATAAATGTGATTTATGTAATTACTGAGGAGGGAATTCAATCTCTAATTTTATAGAAGGGTACCTCAGAATTTTGTTGCACACACCTCACCTTTTTAATAACATTTCTTGTGGCAGAAAATATTTCAGTGTCTCACTTTTCTCAGGAGAAAACTCTTCATTTTCATCCTTTAGAGAGGAAAGAAAGAAAAAATATCAAGTTGCTTTTCTCAGTAACTGGCTTGAGAGCTTAGGCATTATAGATGTCTGCTGTGAAACTGAAGGATTTCTTGAATTCAGCTCAAGTATCTTAAGCAGAGCTATCTGAGCATAACTTTTTAATCACAAATGTATCTTCTAGAGGTGAAAATTTAAAACTTCAGACTGGAAAATATTCATTTAACATAAGATCCCGTTATTAGGCGCTAGAAAGTTTAGATAATGTTGGTAATGAAATCCACCATATTTTTATTTATCTTCCACATTAATGGAACTCACTCAGTATTTGGACTGAGAAGACCTGGGCACAATTAGCACTGTATCCCAACTCAGCTATGCAACACACTTGACTGTATGAGCTTCAGAAATCTGTTGGCTTCCCTAAGCTTTGGTTTATCTATTTACCAAATAAATGAGTTTGTCAGCCATCTGCTTTATCTGCTACCTCACAGATGTGTTGCAACTGTACCTGAATATCAAATAGAATAATAAATGCAGAAATGGCAAGTCAACTTTACAGAATTTTGTGAGCTTTTATTATTTTATAAAAAGTATTCCAGTGACACCATGAAGATATGTTCTTTGAGGTGTTCCTACGTTGGTAACAGTGGCATTACACAATTCCACATACTCTACCAGCCTCCTTATTGCTTGTGATACGGTTGTAACTAGTGATGAACCAAGGATTAAGGTAGTCTGTTACCATTAGTCATGGGAGACAGTCTGGGAATGACACATAGAATGCTGGTTCAAGATGGATGTCTTTCAGTGTGAGATTTTGGGTAACTCATTGAATTTTTTTAAACCTCAGTTATCTCATCTGTAAAATATGTGAATAAAACCCCTTGACACTGTGCCACCAGACTGCCCCATCAAAAGAAGCAATGGAAACTCTTTGGAGACCTAAAACCCACAAATGGAAATTGTTATCATTTATCTTACATTTGGACATGGTAACCTTTAGCATCATTGATAAATGCCCTTATGTAAAATACAATTATTTCCTCATAAAAGCTAATGCTATACTTGAAGGAGATAATCCTTTCTGTTTGTTTTCTGTGAGAAAGAGCTTTCAATATAATTGCAGTAAATAAAATCTGTAATGTCTTTATAAATCTTTATTTAGTCAGAACCATGACTATTTCATATAGTGACCTTTTCTTTTGAAAATGATGAGTCTTCTTTGTCAATAAAGACTTCAGGAGTTTACAAATAGACAATGGAATCATCACTTTTAAGAAAGCTCAAACAAACTGTTTTAACAATAACATAGGTGTTTAAGAAACTACACATGAAAACCCATATTTGCAAAATAGATTAGTTGGGGAAAGAGGTGATGGGATAACGACTTTACATAATTATTCATTGCCTCTTAATAGTTTTCAAATATTTTTAGCAACAGCTATATTATCTGATGAAATGTGATGAAATGTGAAGTAAGTGCATTGATATAATGTAGAATTAAAACAAAGGGTTACAGAAAAACTTAGGGACAGGAAGTGGCTTTTTATTGGTTTTTTCTTTAGTAAGATAAAAAACTTTTACATGGTGTGAAATCATTTAAATATACATAGATATATAGAAAAATATTGAACTAATACAATAGTTAGATTTTTTCTGTATTTTTTATGGTAGTAAAATATATTTAACATAAAGTTTACAATTTTAACCATTTTAAGTGTATAGTTCAGTGGCATTAAGTACATTTACACTGTTGTGTAACCATCACTATTCTCCATCTCTAGCACATTTTCATCATCCCCAACTAAAACTCTGCACTCATTAAAGAGTTGTATTTTGAATAATTTTGTCACCTTTATCTATTTACACTACCACAAAATTTATCTTTGGTATTCAAATATATTTACAGCAGTGTCTTATATTTTAGCAATATTTTAAATAAAGAGGCTTTTTCCAAATATATTTAATTAAGTTGAATTTATATACTCATATATTAGGACCTGTTGTAACAAATTTTTGTTATAAGCTAATTTGTAATTTTATTTTTGACCGTTTATTTGATGCCAGAATCTTGCCATAACAATAATACCTTATGGCTCTGCATTAAGAAATTTTCTCCTAAAAACTTAACAATGCTTTGCTACATCCCATTATTTCAATGATTTTATCTATATTATATGAAGTAATGTGGAAGAAATTCTACCCCAGGTGCATTGTGTCCACATTTTTTAAAACACATCTAATAAATAGAGATGATATCTATAAAATTTGAAAATTAATTTGAACTTTATAATATTGATATTTTTGTTCTGTCTCCTACTTTGGTAAGGGGATTATACATTGGTATAGTTTCTACAGAGGGTAATTAATCAGATCTCTCAAAAGTTTAAAAAGTGCATTCTTGACAACTACATCTGTAAGAATTTATCCTATGTTTATACCCAGATGAATTCACCAAGGGATAGATAGCTATGAAAACTCTTGAAACACATTATTCAGAAGGCATACAACCCAATAAATATGGGGAAAATGCATAAAAAGACTCTTCCAAAAGTGTACAAATGGCCAAAAACCCACAAAAAGATGTTATCAGTGAAATGCAAATTAAAGCCACAATGAGATACACACTCACCAAGAATGGCTAATTATAAAAAGGACAATTCTAAATGTTTATGAGGATGCAGAGCAACTGGAACTCATATATTGCTGGTGGGATTAAGAAATGTTATAGTGACTTTGGAAAACAGTTTGGCAATGTGTTATGAAGTTCAATAAATACATATCAAATAAAACATATGTTCATGCAAAGACTTGTTTACAAATGTTCACAGCAATTTTGTTCAAAATTGCTTCTAAATAAGAAAACCTAAAATGTCCATCAACTGGAGAATATATAAATTGTAGTATATCCACATATTGAAATTCTACTCAGCAATAAAAAAGAGTGAGCAATGGATACATGTAACAACAAGGGTGAATCTCAAACACATTATGTTTTAAGAGTACATACTGTATGATTCCTTTTATATAAAATTCTAGAAGAGGAAAAATCCAGGTATTTTGACAGAAAACAATTAAGTGGTTAAGTAGGTTAACCACAAATAGTTACCAGGAAACTTTTTAAGATGATGAAAAATTTTGAACCAGGCACAGTGGCTGACACCTGTAATCCAAGCACTTTGGGAGGCCGAGGTGAAAGGATTGTTTGAGCCCAGGAGTTCAAGTCCAGGCTAGACAACATAGAAAGTCCCTGTCTCTACAAAAAATAAAAAATTTAGCCAGGCATGGTGGTGCATAGCTGTAGTCTCAGCTACTTGGGAGGCTGAGGTGGGAGGATCACTTGGGCCCAGGAGGTCAAGGATGCAGTCAGCTGTGATTGTGCCACTGCACTCCAGCCTAGGCAACAGGGTGAGACCCTGACTCAAAAATAAATAAAAAGGGGAGGGCGTGGTGGCTCACGCCTATAATCACAGCACTTTGGGAGGCTGAGGCGGATGGATCATGAGATCAGAAAATCGAGAACATCCTGGCTAACACTGTGAAACCCCATCTCTACTAAAAGTACAAAAAATTAGTCGGGTGTGGTGGTGGGTGCCTGTAGTCCCAGGTACTCGGGAGGCTGAGGCAGGAGAATGGCGTGAACCCCGGAGGCGGAGCTTGCAGTGAGTTGAGATAGCGCCACTGCACTCCAGCCTGGGCGACAGAGCCAAACTCCACTCAAAAATAAATAAATAAATAAATAAAATAAAGGAAAAAGAAAGAAAGAAAAATTTCTATATGTTGATTGGTGTGGTGTTTACATAGGTGCACTTATTCTTAAAAACTCATCAACCCATATATCTAAAACAGCTATATTTCATAATATGTAATTATGTCTTAGTTGACAAAGTTGATTTAAAATAATGACAGCAATGGATAACCCATTAAATTAAATGGAAAACGATGAACCCCTTACTGACACAAGTGAATTCATTAACAGTTTGATGAAGAAGAGGAATCTTATAGTTTCAAAGCACTTCTACCCACAATGCCTATTCAGTGTAAAGTGGAAACGGCTTACTTTTACAATGGAAAAGCTGGAGAGACACCACTTTAATCAAATAATCAAAATGAACATAATAAGTAATAGGATATGTCAAAATCAAGTGCCACCCAATAGGATGCAATGAGAGGAAAACATCACTTCTGTGATATTCCTGCCATAGATGTACAGTCACACACTGTATAATGATGCTTCAGTCAGTGACCACATACACAATGGTGGTTCCATAAGATTATAATGGAGCCAAAAAATTCCTATAGTCTGATGACATCTCAGCCATCATAACTTTGTAGTGCAACACATTAATGACATGTTCGCGGTGATGTTCGTGTAAACAAACCTACTGTACTGCCGATTGTATAAAAGGCCAACACATACAATTATATACAGTATATGATACTTGATAATAAACTACTATGTTTCTGGTTTATGTATATGCACCATACTTTGTATTATTTTTTAGTGTACTCATTAAAAATATCTTAAATGTAAAACAACCTCAGGTCCTTTGGGAGGGATTCCAGAAGAAGGCATTGTTATCGTAGGAGATGACAGCTCCATGCATCTTATTGCCCCTGAACACCTTCCAGTGGGACAAGGTGTGGAGGTGGCAGACAGTAATATTGATGATCTTGACCCATGCAAGCCTAGGCTAACAGGCTAATGTGTATGTTTGGTCTTAGTTTCGACAACAACAACAAAAAATTAAGTAAAAAATAACATTGTTTTAATAATTTCAATTTTTATTATAAATTATAGGGTACACATGCAGGTTTATTACATAGGCAAATTGCATGATGCTGAAGCTTGGAGTCCCAGTGATTTCATCTCCCAGAAAGTAAGCATAGTACCCAACAGATAGTTCTACAGCCTACACTCCTGTCCCACCCTCCACTGTCTAGTGGTCCCCAGTGTCTATTGTTGCTATCTTTACATTCATGTGTATTCAGTGTTTAGCTCCTACTTATAAGTGAGAACATGCAGTATTTGGTTTGCTGTTCTTATGTTAATTCACTTAGGATAATGGTCTCCAACTCCATCCATGTTACTGCAAAGGACATGATTTCATTCTTTTTAAAGGACATGATTTCATTCTTTTTATGGCTGTGTAATATTCCATGGTGTATATGTACCACATTTTCTTTATCCAATCTACCTTTGATGGGTACCTGAGTTGATTCCATTTCTTTGTTATAATGAATAGTAGTGCAATGAACATATAGGTGCTTGTGTCTTTTTGATAGAATGAATTATTTTTCTTTAGGTATATACCCAAGAAGTGAGATTGCTGGGTCAAATGGCAATCCCATTTCAAGTTATCTGAGAAATCAAACGGCTTTCCACAGTGGCTGAAATAGTTTGCATTTCCACCAACAGTGTATATGCATTTCCTTTTCTCCTCAGCCTCACCAGCATCTGTTTTGTTTTGTTTTGTTTTTGACTTTTAAATTCTTGCCATTCTTACTGGTATGAGATGATATCTTGTTGTGGTTTTGATATGTATTTCTCTAATGATTAGTGATGTTGAGAATTTTTTAATGTTTGTTGGACAGTTGTATGTCTCATTTTGTGAAGTGTCTGTTCATGTCCTTTGCCCATTTTTTAATAGGATTTTTTGGTTTTTGCTTGTTGATTTGCTTCAGTTCCTTGTCTATTCTGGATATTGGAGATCTGTCAGATGCATAGTTCGCAAATATTTTCTCCCATTCTATAGGCTGTCTGTTTACTCCATTGGTAATTCCTTTTGCTGTGCAGAAGATATTTAGTTTACTTAAGTCCTACTTATCAATTTTTATTTTGTTGAAATTGCCTTTTGGACTTAGCAATAAATTATTTTCCAAAGCCTGTGTTGAGAATGGTATTTCCTAGATTTTTTCTAGGATTTTAATAATTTGAGGTATCCCACTTAAACCTTTCATCCGTCTTGAGTTAATTTTTGCATGTAGTGAGATGTAAGGGTCCAGTTTTATGCTTCTGCATATGGCTAGTCAGTTATGCTAACATCATTTGTTGACTAGGGAGTCCTTTTCCTATAGCTTATGTTTGTTAATTTTGTTGAAGATGGTTGTAGATGTGCCAGTTTATTCCTAGGTTCTCTATTCTGTTCCACTGCTCTACATGTCTGTTTTTGTACTGGTATCATGTTGTATTGATTCCTATAGCTTTAAAGTATAGTTTGAAGTCAAGTGATATGATGCCTCTGACTTTGTTCTTTTCACTTAGGATTGCTTTGGCCATTCAGGCTCTTTCTTGGTTCCAAATGAATTTTAGAATAGAGTTTTCTAATTCTGTGAAAAATGACATTGGTATTTTGATAAGGATCGCATTGAATCTGTAAATTGCTTTGGGTAGTATGGCCATTTTAACTATATTGATTCCTCCAATCCATGAGCATGCAATCTTTTCAAATTATTTGTGTCATCTCTGATTTCTTTCTTTCAGCAGTGTTTTAGGTTTTGTTGTTGTTGAGATCTTTCACCTCCTTGGTTAAATGAATTCCTATACTCTTCATTTTCATTGTGGCTAGTATAAATGGGATTGTGTTCTTGATTTGGTTCTCAGCTAGAATGTCATTGGTACATAAAAATGCTGCTGATTTTTGTACATTGATTTTGTATCCTGAAACTTTACTTAATTCATTTATCAGTTCCAGGAGCCTTTTGGCAGAGTCTTTAGGGCTATCCTAAGTATGGGATAATATCATCGGTGAAGAGTCATAATTTGACTTCTTCTTTTTCTATTCAGATGCCTTTTTTTCTTTCTCTTGCCTTATTGCTCTAGCTAGGGCTTTTGGTACTATGCTAAATAGGAATGGTGAGAGTGGGCACACTTGTCTTGTTCCAGTTCTCAAGGGGAATGTTTCAGCTTTTGCCATTCAGTATGATGTTGGCTGTGGGTCTGTCATAGATGGCACTTATTATTTTAAGGTCTGCTCCTTCTATGCCTAGTCTGCTGAGAGTCATCATAAAGAGATGTTGGATTTTATAGAAGGCTTTGTCTGTGTCTGTTGAAATGATTTTTGTTTTTGATTCTGTTTATGTGGTGAAACACATTTATTGATTTGCATTGTTAAATCAACCTTGCATTTTAGAAGTAAACCCTACTTGATCTTGATGAATTAACTTTTGAGTGTACTGCTGGATTCAGCTTGCTAGTATTTTGTTGAGGATTTTTGCATCTACATTCATCAGAGATAATTAGCTTGAAGTTTTCTTTCTTTATCATGTCTCTGCCAAATTTTGGTATTAAACTGATGTTGGCTTCACAGAATGAGGTAGGGAGGAGTACATCCTCCTCGATTTTTGTAATAGTTTCAGTAGGATTTGTATCAGTTCTTTGTAAATCTAGTAGAATTCAGCTGTGAATTTATCTAATCCAAGGCTCTTTTTGGTTGGTAGGTTTTTTATTACTGATTCAACTTCCAAATTTGTTTTTGGTCTGTTCAAGGTACGAATTTCTTCCTGGTTCAAACTTGGGAGGTTGTGTATGCATCCAATAATTTATCCTTTCCTCTAGATTTTCTAAATTCTGTTCATAGTGGTGTTCATAACAGTCTCTGAGGATCTTTTGTATTTCCGTGGGATTGGTTGTAATGTCATCTTTACCATTTCCAATTGTGCTTGTTTGGATCTTCTTTTTTTTTTTTTTTTTTTTGTTATCTAGCAGTCTATCAACATTGTTTATTCTTCTGAAGAAACAACTCTCGGTTTTATTGATCTTTTGTATAGATTTGGGGGCCTCAATTTCATTCAGTTCTTCTCTAATTTTTGTTATTTCTTTTCTTCTACTACCTTTGCAGTTGCATTGTTCTTTTTTTCTGGTTCCTCTAGTTGCATTGTTAGGTCATTAATTTAAGAGCTTTCTAACTTTTCAATGTGGGCATCTGTGAACATAGACTCAATATCCTCCTTCTATCTATTTGAAATTACATATTATATATGTGATTGTTAACTATAGTCGTCCTACAGTGGTATAAAACACTAGAACTGGCTGTGCATAGTGGTTCGTGCCTGTAGCCCCAGCACTTTGGGAGGCCAAGGTGGGCGGATCACTTGAGGTCAGGAATTCGAGACTAGACTCACCAACATGGTGAAACCCCATCTCTAATAAAATTACAAAACTTAGCTGAGCTGGTGGTGTATGCCTGTATTCCCAGCTACTCAGGAGGCTGAGGCAGGAGAATTGCCTGAACCTTGGAGGCAGACGTTGCAGTGAGCCGAGATAGCACCACTGCACTCCAGCCTGAGCAACAGAGAAAGACTCTGTCTCAGAAACAAACAAAAAAACCGCTAGAACTTATTCCTATCTAGCTATAATTTTGTGTCCCTCAACAAATCTCTCTGTGTCCCCCCTTCTCTATACCTTTTCCAGCATCAAGTATCCTCTGTTCTACTTTTTATTTCTATAATATTTACTTTTTTTTTTTTTTTTTTTAGCTTCCACTTATGAGTGAGAAGATGCAGTGTGTAAGTTTCTACTCCTGGCTTATTTCACTTAATATAATCCCTCCAGTTCCATCCACGTTACAGCAAATGATAGGATCTCATTTTTTTTAATGTCTGAACAGTATTCCACTGTGTGCATGTATGTATGTATGTATGTGTGTGTGTGTGTGTGTGTGTGTGTATCACCTTTTTAATCCATTCATCTACTGTTGGACACCTAAGTTGATTCCATATCTTGGCTATTATGAATAGTGCTGCAATAAACATGGGGGTGCAGATATCTCTATGATATACAGATGTCCTTTCCTTTGGATAATTCCCAGGAGTGGGATTTTTGGGCCATCAAAACTATCTGTAGTTTTTTGAGAATCCTTCATACTCTTCTCCACAGCGGTTGTACTTAGTTTACATTCCCACCAACAGTGTATGAGTTTGAAGGATATGTTTTAATATTATTTACAAGGCACGTCTACTGATGACATTTAACTTTTGAAAGATAATTTCACTAAATACAGAATTCTGACTTAGTAGTTTTTTCTTTTAACATTTGCAATATTTTACTCTAATTGCTTCTTGTCTGTATAGTAACTGAAGAGAAATCTGATCTAATTTTTACCCTTGCTTTCCTATAGGTAAGGTTTCCCCCCAACCTCCTGGCTTCTTTCAATATATTTCCTTTGTCTGCTAGGTATTTTTTTATTTTTTTCTGTTGAATATGACATGCCTAGATGTAGATGTTTTTGGCATTTATTCTTCTTAGTGTTCACTGAGCTTCCTGGATCTGTGATTTGGTTTCTATCATTTGTTTTGTGAAATTCTCATTCATTATTGCTTCAAATATTTGTTTCATTTCTTCTTCTCTCTCTTTTCTCTCTGGTATTCCTAGTGTGTATATTTTGCAGCTTCTGCAATGGTCCCATAGTTGTTGGATATTCTGTTCTATGTTTTCCATTCTTTTTTCTCTTCACATTTCCATTTTAGAAGTTTTTATTGACATAAATTTAAGCTAATTCTTTTTCTCTTTGGCGATGTTTAGTCTATTGAGGAAGCCATCACAGGCAATCTTTAATTCTGTTAGAGTGGTTTTTATTTTATTTATTTATTTATTTTGAGATGAAATCTCACTCTGTTGCCAGGCTGGAGTGCAGTGGCACCATCTCGGCTCACTGTAACCTCCTCCTCCCAGGTTCAAGCGATTCTCCTGCCTCAGCTTCTCGAGTGGCTGGGACTACAGGTGTGTGCCACCATGCCCAGCTAATTTTTGTGTTTTTAGTAGAGACAGGGTTTCACCATGTTGGCCAGGATAGTCTCAATCTCTTGACCTCGTGATCCACCTGCCTCAGCCTCCCAAAGTGCTGGGATTACAGGTATGAGCCACCACGCCCAGTCGAGTGTTTTTGATTTCTTGCATGTGATTTTGATTTTTTCTTACCCACGTGTTCTTGAATGTCTCCCACTTTGTCCATAAGAACCCTTAGCATATTAATTATATTTGTTTTAAGTTCCCCTTCTGATAATTGCAATATATCTTCCATTTATGTGTCTGGTTCTGGTACTTCTTCTATCTCTGAAAACTGTGGTCTTTGTCTTTTATTGTGCCTTGTAATATTTTGTTGAAAGCTGGGCATAATATACTGGGCAAAAGTAACTAGAAATAGGTTTCCTAATGTAAAGTTTTATTTTTATCTGGCTTTTAGGGGTTAGGTTGTGTTTACTGTTAGCTGCAGCTTTAGGTGTCAGAAGCTAAAGTTACCTCTGGTGTTTATGATATTGTCTCCCTTGATGTCTTTGGGGTTCCCTACTGACTTCTTAAATCAGGTCTAATATGCAGTTCTTTAGTTATATTATCCTGTTATTACACAGGAGCTCTACTGACGTGGTAGTAAGATATGGGGAGATGGAAAGTATTCTGTGTTTCTATACTTAGGTCTCTTGCCTTTAGGGAATCTCTACCCTTGGGTTATAACCTTCATAAGTGCTTCTCAGTTCCTATCCCTTCTTCAGTGGGATGGGAAGTGGAGAGAGGCTAGAGCTGGGCAAACTGCTTCCCCCAAGTGAAAGGCTAGAGCAGGCTACAGCTGGTTATTTTCCTTCTCCCAGGTTGGACAGCCTCTGGTAAAATTAAAGTCAATTAGGCTCTAGTGAAATTGTTTCCTTTGAGAACAGGTCTTATTAAGAAGAATAGAATTATCTGGTCGTATTTCAAGATGGCTGCTTTCCCCTTTCCTCTTCCAAAATCAAGTAGAGGTTTTTCCCCAATTTTGACTTTGAGATCCTGAGAGAATTCCTGGAGGTAAAACTCGTAAAAGGATAGGGCCTCCCAGTACTGAGTCCACGGGATTTTTTAACCCTCAGAATTGTACACACGTACCCTCTAGCAGTTTCCCAACTGTCATTGAGATTTTCTGACTCCAGTACCGGTTCCAGCGGTGGTTTCTGCCCTTGGGTTTCTGTTCAAGCTGTGATTTTGTGTCTGCCTGTCTCTCTAATTACTGAGGCAGTGATTTGCCCTATGATGTCAATTCTCTAATGGATGTAAAAAGAAATGGTTGACTTTCAGTTTGTTATGTTTTTTTATTGTTGTGTGAACAGGAGTGATGCCTTCCAAGCTTCTTACATGCCAGACCAGAAACTGGAAATGGAGTTCCTCTATTTAAAAAAATACATAATTATTAGTTATTTTAAAGTTCTTGTTTTACTTATCAATGAGTCAACTTCTATTACCTATTTTTATTTTCATGGTTGGATATATATACACACATGGATATTGTTGAATATATATATATATGGATATTGTTGGATATATATACACATATATCTGGATATTGTTGGATATATACATATCTGGATATTTTTGTGTGTGTATATACACACACATATATATATATAGCTTATTCGCGTATCAGTATTTTTCATTATAAAGCAGACATTGTGAGTTACAAAGATTTCAGATGACCTCGCTATTCATCAGAGAGTTATCTCACTTTCCTTCGCTAGGCATTTAGGATTAGGGATTGATCACTTCAAGCCCATCAGGGACTGAATTGTACTGAAGAGGGGTTATAGTTTTAGTAAGGTTCAGTTTACATCTATTTCTTCATGGGACCTTCCAGGCTCTTGATTAACTGCTATTAAAGTGTCTATGTCTACATTCTGGAATATCTGGAGATAACTAAGCTCTGCCCTGATTTTCCTAGGACAGAGCTCCAGACTCCATCCCCATGCAACTTCAAAATAAGACAAATGTCTTGAAGGGGAGACTGGCATGTAGATGAGACAGGCCCTCTCGCCAACACATTTGTATTTTCTCTGTACTGTGAGACTGTGGGAGATTTACTGCAACCTTTAGAAGCTTTCTTCCAAACTCCTCGGCCTCTGACACAGCTTCTAAACTCAGCAAATGTTCTTTGGGAAAAACAGACAGTGCATGTGAGGTCCCTCAAGTTTGGAATTTATGTTTCCAGCTTCACATGGTCTCCAAAGTGCTTATGCTTTTCTTCCCTCTCCCACCCACATCACCACATCCCAACCCCCAACCCCGCAACTTTCCTCCCTTCACCTTCCCACGGAGACGTTTTGCCTGGGCTAAATCTGATCCTCAGCCCACTCTCAGAATCGATAAATGCCCCTAAGGTGATTGTAAGCTCACCTCAGATATACTTTTTCTCCTCTAGAATTTTGGTTTATTAGATTTTTCTAGTTATCTTTGCAAAAGCGTTAACAGGCTCTGACTTCTGACATTCAACTAGATGTAGAAGTATCCAACCCCCGGCATTTCGTGGGATGTATTGACCAAGATAAAATGTGTTCTTATTCAACAATGCCACTTCTTGACCACTTCCATTTTTAGGAATTGTAGTCTCTGAGTCATGGTGATTAGAAGTACTAATGAGGTAAATGGGAAAATGAAACTTCTACTAACATTTCATATAGTAGGGAGATGTCTGTGAAGAGTTATAACTGGTACAGATTTTGTGTTTATAAACAAGGAGACAGAAAATGCAGACAATAAAAAATGTTTTATTTAGTTTTAAAGTGGTCAGAGTACTTTATTTCTAATCTCATAACATTAACTAGCAACTGATTGAATTTTTAAGCAAATTCCACTGACCTGGTAGCTACTAGGAATACCTACTGCATTGGCAAAAACCTTTTTTAAAATCCTTTAAAATGTAAAAAACATTCTTAACTTGAGGGCCATATAAAAAGAGGCCAGTGTCAGTAATTTGCCAACCTTGATCCAGACCATGTATTGCTCTACCTCTAAACCGTAGTTGCTCCATTGCCTTAAGTCTTTTCACATAATAAAACCCTTATTATAAGGAAGTGGTGCTGTTACCAGGACAACCAGGAACTCGGCCTCTACAATTTATTGTCAGCTGAATTCTCTGCTCCCTTGTCAATTCTCAACTCCATTTCTGGCTTACCTCAAACGGAGTCCCAAGAAAGTAAATGTTTTGCAATCTTCTTGTCCTTAGCTCTTCATTCCTCCAGAATGACATAGAGATTTGTAAATATTCACTGGAATTCAGCGGCTTCATGCCTTCTATTTCCACAAACAAATCCTGATACATTTCTCTCCTTCGATATAAAATATTTCTTTTCTGATCCATATTAGCCAACATCTTACGCTCCAAATAACCAGTAACAAAAAGTTCCATGGGTTGAGGTGAGATTACTGCTTTAGATAGAGAAGTATCTGAACATTGTTATTTACTTTGAAAACAGATACGTCAAGAAAGATAAAACATACATTTATTGTCCCTGACAATTGACAAACCAAAATATACCATAATGCAACAAACTATCTGGGTTGTGGCTTATCTCCTCAGTTGAAACACTACTGCCAATGCTAAACAATGGAACACAGTATTTGGCTATTGGCTAAAGAAAATGATGTTCATACAGCTTAGATATAAATTAGTCATTGAAGCACTAGAGACTATAAGCAGTATATGAATGCCTGAAACTTACAGAAGAATCAATACAGGCTATAAAACTCTCATTTCTTAGAATACCGTACACTTGCGTGTTTAAACTGACGTCTCGAAAAGTTTTGTAAAGAGCAATTCAAACTCACAGCATGATGAATAATCTTTAGGTTTAATGAGACCTCAAGAACTAGACCAGCTTGAAGCATGTCATCTTACCTAGTTATTTAAGAAGCTAGTTTTTCCTTTTCTAACATGATTGCAGAAAAAATAAAATACAATCATTGTTCTAAGGCAATCCGCAAACTCTGTTCTTGCATTACATTTGCAAAACTGCAGACACTCAGGGGGTGTCCGATTCATGCCTGGGGCCGTGTGAAGCACCCACCTATGTGAGGAGTTTTCTTGACTCTATAAACACTTCAAGACATTCCTAGCAGTGTAGGATAGCACACATCTATCGTCTATCTTAGGTTTGGAATCATTTTTCCTCTTAAAAATAACACACTGAACCAATTAGCTTTTCTAAATCAAATTAACCTAATAGCATTCAAAAACTGACAAACATAATCTGCTTGTTCTAAGACAAAAGTGGATTAGTGAACAGAATCATATCTCTAGTCAGGTCCAAATCAAGTTATAAATTCTAACCAAACAGTGATTGCTGGAATAAGTCATATTATTAGTATGCATAGTCATACTGATCTCAAATGTAAGCAACATAGGCCTTTTCAGCAGGGAAACATAAAAGTTTAGAGTTGAAGAATGCCTTTTCGTGTTGTGGTAGAGAGCTTGTTTCCTTTGACGTACATGGCTCCCTCAAGCCTTAGGCTATTTAGTTACATCCCTTGTAGTCACAGGAAGGAATAGCACTCCTCATTTTTCTATACCATCTTTTAGACATGTTATTGCTTAATACTTTTTTTAATTGCCCACCTGCTGCTTGTTAGAATATGCACCAAAGCAAATGAGGTATGACTTAAATGCATCAAATGCTTTTCCTTAAAACAACGTTTTTATTGAAATATGAAACAAATATTTTTATTACCTTCTTTATAGAAGTATTTTTTAAAGAATAGTGATTGATAATAGTGACAGAAAGGAGGACCTATGAATTATCTATAAATTTTCTTTGTATTTGAACTATTCACAAATGCAGAAAACTTAAAAATCAAATACATTTTTCACTTGCTAATATATCTTTTTGTGAGACACTATCCTATAAAATCCACTGAGGGATGTGTCCATTTCTATTCTCTGTCAACCATTTTGGTACCACCTTTTGGACATAAAATTTAGGATTAAATAAGGTTATCACTATTATTAAGTAAATACTAGTAGGGCTAGACTGGCTGGTCTTCAGAAATAGCTCACACTTGAGCCGTGCCTCTCAGTACACACACTTCTGTATAGTCTCCTTTCCTTGAATCTGAGATGGCCCTGTACCTTGTTTTTAACCAGAAGAACATGGTAGAAGTGATACTGCCTGACTTCTGAGATAAAATGATAAAATTCCTTGCAGATTTTTACCTGGGTCTCTTGGAATGAGTACTCTGGAAGAAGCCAGCAGACACCATGCTGTGAGCAAATGCCCAACCTAGCCAAGCAGTGGAGCCACATGGGGAAAATGGAGATACATGGACATTCTCCAGCTATTTCAATCAACCCAGCCAAGGAGAAGACACGTGAGTGTAGATGCTATTGTAGATGTCTAAGCCGATAAAGCCTTTAGCAAGCTCCAGCCCCAGCAGCTATTTGACTTCAGTGAGAGACCCCAAGTGAGAGCCACCATATTGACCAATCAACACACGGAAGTGTGAGAGAGAATAATTACGTGCTAGCCTAAGCCACTGAATTTTGAGGGTGATCTATTACACAGCAATCAACCAAAGCAAAGATATTGGTTACTTGTTTTGGGGTTTCATTTTTAATTATAATACTCCATGGCTTCTAAACAAATTTTGCACTTATAATTTTATCCATTTATTGATAATCCTGCTGTCCTTGTTTTGTATCTACAATACTTAGATTAGATAATCTAAATGGAGAAGTGTGTGTGTGTGTGTGTGTGTATTTCACTCTATCATATATGGGTTTTGAGGAACAACTAGATTGGCTAAGAGAGGGGGAAATGCTTCTGAATATTTTAAGTAAAATTTTGATCTACAACAACTCTGCTGTAAATTTTTAATATTATTTTGAGACTTTGCATGAGCTAAAAACATCTAAAGCTAATAAAGCCAGGCATTTAAAGAAAAAAAGAGTAATTATAGGTTGCCTGTAAGAACCTCACTTACTTTATTTATTTTTTAACTTATCATTTTAGATACCCTCTGACTTTTAATTGTAGTGTTTAGATGTTGATCTGTATTTACATGTCAAACATTTAAAGTAACTCTTTTGCCTGAAACAAGGAATACCAAGATAGATAAATTGAATAAGAGGAGTGGTCTTGAGCACCATAAAAAAATACTACGTTTCAGCTGGCCATGGTGGCTCACCCCTGTAATCCCAGCACTTTGGGAGGCCACAGCAAATGGATCACGAGGTCAGGAGATCGAGACCATCCTGACTAACACAATGAAACCCGTCTCTACTAAAAATACAAAAAAAAAAAAAAATAGCCAAAAAATATGGGTGCATGGTGGCATGCACCCATAGTCTCAGCTACTCGGAAGGCTGAGGTAGGAGAATTGCTTGAATCTGGCAGGTGAAGGTTGCAGTGAGCCGAGATTGCACCACTGCTTTCCAGCCTGGGCGACAGAGCGAGACTCTGTCTCAAAGAAAAAACAAAGATGTTTCAAAATCTACACAGAAAAGAAAAAGAGGGGAGAAGAAAACTAAAAAGATAAGAAAAATACTGAACAAGACGATGGTTGGTGAAGGGGATATTGCTCTAGTACTAGTATTTCTTTAGGTAGCTGTTTAATGTTGTCTCTGAATAAGGAGATCTTTTATGGCAGTTAACAATCTAGTTTATGAAAAAAATGGGAAATTACTGTATGTTAGTGAGCCAGGCAGATGTATATAGTATGGATAGGGTTCTCTCTTTAAAATCACAGAACTGGAAAGAGCCAAACATTTAGCATTAACCTCATAAGCACTTGATGGTCACGTGGGTGCTCACCAGGCAATACGCCCCAGCTATCAAACAGAATGCATTAACTTGCTGTATACTAAGAGTGCTCCCCTAGTAAGCTGGAAAAAGTTGTATTTATGTCATGTTTAATTTATATAGTGTAGACATCGTGAATAATTAAAGTTAATAACTACTCAATGTCAGTGTTTATATATGACTAGCAGCCACTATTTTTTGGTTCTTCAAGAAGAAAGGTACATGTCTTAGAAAAACTTGATACAGGAAAATATCAGTGTTCTCACTTCAGAGTCATTCCTTTGGGAAAAAAATAAAGGCTACAAATTTCCTAACTACATGTTAAGCCTTGGTGTAGGCATTGATAAAATTTGGATGTTTGTCCCCTCCAAATCTCATATTGAAATGTAATCCCCAGTGGAGACAGGTCCTGGTAGGAGGTGTTTGCGTCCTGGGGTCAGATCTCTCATGAATGGCTTGGCGTTTTCCTTGGGACAATGAGTGAGTTCTTGCAAGATCTGGTTGTTTAAGAGTCTGGCACCTACTCCCTCTCTCTCTTGCTTCGCTCTCACCATGTGACATGCTTGCTCTCCCTTCATCTTCTGCTGTGATTGGAAGCTTACTGAGGCCCTCACCAGGCGCAGATGCTGGAACTATGCTTATACAGCCTGCAGAACTGTGAGCCAGTTAAACCTATTTTCAAATTACCCAGCCTCAGGTATTTCTTTATAGCAATGCAAGCATGGGCTAACATGGGCATAGAGGACATATAGCAGCTACATTTGACTGAGATGTAGAGCAAAGGTGGTATCAGAGAAGGTTAGCATTGAGCTTAGTTCTTTAGAGTGAGTAAGTTACCATGATGGTAAAGGAGTATGGGTGCAAAGTAAGGAGTGGAGAATTACGTTTTAAGTAGAGGAAATTATTTAGAACAGGGCCCGAATGTCTCCCCTAGGTGTTGCCATGTATTGTATCTGAACATCTTATATAGTATTTGTCATTTGATGATGTAAAATCAGTTTCTTATTGTTTGCTTCTTTCTCTAGATTGCAAGCTTAGGGGACAGAAATAATACATCACTCATGTTTGAGTCCTAATTCCTCATACAGTCTTTGGCATAAATAATAGGTACTCAGTAATTACTATAAATAAAGAAAGAAAATAATTATGTAAAAATGGATAACATTTGTTATAACAGTTTGATTTAGATATTTATGAGAGTGTTAGAGCTCCCTGTTAGATTGTAAGACTTTTTAGGGAAGGGATCTTGCATTAGTTTTATCCTTTATATGGTGCCTGACTCATAGTTAGAACCCTGTGGAAAGCAAATTATAGTCCTTTACATTTCTTTAATCAGCCAGGGCCTAATTTAAGCCTATAAGTTTATATAAAGTGCAGAAATTATTACAATAAATAATCTTGAAGACAGCAGAATTCTGCATTACAAATACGAGGCTGCCATATTTCTGTGTTTCTGGTTGCCTAGAAACAAAAATGTGAAGTTGTATGCAGCTATAAGAGTTTGTACTCATAAGATATTTTATGCAAAGTTCAGCCTGCCTCTCTGGGTTTGGAAAGCATCGATTCTGAAGAGCTTCAGACAATAATGTGGTCTTCATAGTTGCAAGTTTGCAAAGTTCAGCTTGTTTTTTACGGTACTACCGGCATATCCAATGAGCTAAAGAAAATAATTCTTCATTTAAAGTATCCACAGCAGACCAATAACAATATTGGACAGTAACAGCTGCTCTAAATTTACTGATTTTTAACAAACATTTCAGGCTTTACATAATGACTGCTATGGACTGGATATTCGTTCCCTGCAAACCTCATGTTGAAATTTGGTCCTCAGTGTTGGAGGTGGGCCCAATGGGAGGTATTTGGGTCATGGAGATGGATCTCTCAAGAATAAATAAATGTGGTCCCTCAGGCGTGAATGAGTTCTCACTCTATTAGTTCCCACCAGAGCTAGTTGTTAAAAAGAGCCTGGCACCTCACACTCACACTCTCTCTCTCTCTCTCTCTCTCTCTCTCTCTGTCTCTCTGTCTCTCTCTCTCTCTCTCGCTCGCTTCCTCTCACAACATGTGATATCTGCACACACTGGCTTTTACCTTCTGCCATGAGTAGAAGCAGCCTGAGGCCCTCAGCAGAAGGACATGCTGGTGACATGCTTCTCATATGGCCTGTGGAACCAGGAGCTAAATAAACTATTTGTATTTAGAAATTACCCAGCCTCAGGTATTCCTTTATAACAACACAAAATAGACTAAGACAATAACATTAAACATTGGAGAGTAGGGGAAAGGGAAAAATAGGGGAAATTTGATATTTGGCATCTGAGAAACCAGTGTTGTCAAGTTAACAGAATTATAATTTGGACCTCTTGACAAGTAACTAGTGGGTAAGGAGAGGCAGTGGCAATGCTGGGTAGCGGACTGTTTAATTTCCAGTTTTAAGTGCCCATGTTTTCCCTGCTATAATTTTCACTGGATAGACAGGTATGCAATATGACATTGCAAAAGTAATGGGTTAGGAGTCAGCAGTCTTAAGCTATATCTGCCCTTTTCCTGACCTCAGGAATTTATACACATAAGTAAAGATAATTTTGTCCCCATGGAAAGAAAGCCAGTCTGCTGATTTGATCTGCTTTTCTGTAACTGCTGCAGCAGGAGAGGGGGTATCAGGAAGAGCAAAGAAGATTGAAATTAGCTTTTGAAATGAAAGCAGGAAAACTGGAGGATCTGTTCTGGGGAAATCAATGAACGTTTAGCTATTCTTTTGGACACAGCTGGGAGCAGCTTCCCAGCAAGAGTTTATATGTCCTCCAAGAGCAATTTCTCACGTGTCAACTCATTTTAACATTCACAACAGTGCTTGAGGTAGTCAGGCTAGGTGGTATATCAAGTGAACAACTTGAGGCTCAGAGAGATTAAGTGACAGTGTAACACAGTGACCCAAAAGAGCTGACTTAGAAACCAGGTCTCTTGACATCAATGCTACTGCTATTTCTGTTGCAACATCCTCCTTTATTTGTAGTGGTGGAGATCTTAATTATAATTCCCATGGACAAGTCTAGAGCTTATCAAATACTGCCTGCTGTGCCTTTTTGTGTATATTCCTACCATATCATAAGAACCTGGAGAATATTTGTTAGGGTCACCCCAACCAGACCATTCCCTTCCCCTCCCACAGGCCTTTCAATACAGTCTCTTACACTCTCCACACAGCTACCCCAGGGCAAAAGACAAATCCCCTCTTCACTGACGCCCTCCAGTAACTGTTTGTCCAGACAGTTACAGGGCGGTTAACATGTCTGTTCACCACGCATAACAAAGCTGACAAAGAACATCTTCAGGATGCAGTCAAGACACCTGTACCCCCGACTCAGCTCCCCAACCCCAACTCAGCCCTCCTTCACACCCAACTCAGCTCCCCCACCCTGACTCAGCCCTCCTTCACACCCAACTCAGCTCCCCCACCCTGAATCAGCCCTCCTTCACACCCAACTTAGCTCCCCCACCCTGACTCAGCCCTCCTTCACACCCAACTCAGCTCCCCCACCCTGACCCAGTTTGTCGCCCTATAAAGCCCTGCTGTAGTCTGTAAGTGGGGCTGCCTCCTCTGCTTTTGTCAGGAGGTAGCCTAGCAGGACTGACAATAAATCAGCTTGCCTGAAACTTGAGTCTATTGGCCTCATTCCTTTCTCAGCTGTCCTTCCAATTATCCCTTCCAATACTATTTTTGTAGTACCCAGAATTTAATAAGTGTTCAACAGAGATGTATTAATTGCTTGATTAGATGCTAACAGTATTCAGTCATGGAGTTTATAAAATAGTAAACAGGATTGTTACAGAAACATATATTATGACATTATTGGTGAGCAAGGCGTGGTTGTTAATACTTTTTTGATTAAAGGTTCCTTGAATGATTGTTTTAATTATTTCACAAATCTATGTTAAGATGATCTACCCTTAGCTTCTCTGGACTGTGTTTTATAAAGTTTAGATAATAAAGCTTGGTACTTTTCTATTGTCTTCAGAAATTCTGTTTTTGAGCTAATATAGATAAATGGATCTCAGGTTCCAGCTCTGTATTATCAACTGCACACCAGGGCAATAAATGATAGCTTTCCTGTAAGAAAGATTTTTTTTTGTAAGAAAGCTATCATTTATTTAGATTTATGGTGCCGGAAACTACACTGAGTCCTTTGAAAATTTAAACTAATTTAATTCTTACAACAGCACTGTATTATAGATACTACTCTCTACCTCTCAGATCAGGATGCTAATGTTCAGAGAACTGAAGATGCCCTAAGTCACATAGCTAATTCTGGTATTTGTGTTTGACTGAGTCTTTTTTATTCCATAATTTTGTGTGTGTGTGTGTGTGCGTGTGTGTGTGTAAGTGCAGAGAAATCCAAACGATTGTGTATTGACCATCTAGATTCAGTAAGTATTAATATCTGGTTTCTTTCTTCTTCAGAGCTTTTATTTAACTTTTCACATTAAAAAAATTAAAAAATGCTTAATATTATTAAGCATTAATACATTGCTAAGTAATATATTATAGTTTTTTATTTATACACTTAAGACAACATATATTGACTTTTTACTGTGATAGACTAGAATTTAATTCAGTTATATCAATCCTTTCTCTACCAATATCATTGTATCATCTTTTGTTTTCATAAATATTATTCTAACTCACTTTAAATTTTATATCAAGCCCTATTAAATAATGGATTTAAACCTCTATCTGTTCCTTCAATTAGAGCCATAATTCTTTAAGATAATGGTATTAGTATCTTTACCCTTCCTTCCATTTAATGTCTCCCTATACCAACAACCTCCCTACTTCTGTCATTTTTACTTTTACCTTATAAAAATTTATAATATTTTCAATTATTGTGATCATAATTAAGCCTTTCACGCTCTGTACATAGGTAGATTTTAAAAGTTGAAATGGCAAACTGTGTTTAAGTTATCATGATGATCTAACTACCACAGGGCTATTTAGTGAGATATTATCATTTCCATCTACATTTCTATTACAGATACCACTCACTATTTTGGAGATATCCAAAGGATAGTACTCTTAGCATCATGTTCAAATGATGAGTCTCTTCATACCCAACCCTATGCTTAAAACCATGATATAATTTTTATTTACTTCATATTTTGACAGTGTATTTCTTGAGTTTTATTTGGCTTTCTATAATTTCTGCTTCTGTTTTTCACTATTACTGGTAATAGAAAATCACAGTATTTTTCCAATTCATATTTATTCTCTCAATTGGCTGTCGCCCATGCCGTTCTACTTGACTCTCGTTGACTTTTGTTTCCTGAAATTTGAGTAGTGTTTTTTTTCTTGCATTTTTAAAAATTTTTATCCAGTTCTTGATATTTCTAGTCTCTCTCACACAGTTACTATTATTGTATGGTGTTCTCTTTATTTCCCAGAGGTTTATTCTTGCAGAGTTTTGCATCTTCCTGCTCCAATATTAACTGGTTGCTTCCTAGATCTGCTATGCAGTTGCAGTCCTGGCACTTCCATTCACTCTTCTCCTGGGCGTTCAGCCACTGTTTCCTGAATCTCATGACTTCCTCTTTCTTATATTTTGTCTTATTTTTTAGAATACACCCTCAAGAAGCTTCCTAGGAAAGTGAGTGTGGGAGGTAAATTTTCTAAATCCTTGTATGCTGAAAATGTAGGCAAGTCGTCTCTCTCCCAGTAGATTGGTTGTTTTACTAAGTATATTTTTCTAGGTTAAAAATCATTTCCCTCAGAGCATTGTTGTTTTCAAGCATTGCATGCTGCTTATGGAAAATCTGACACCAATTTGATTCTGCATCTTTTTAAAAACATTTTATAAAGTATGTTTCTCTGGAAATTTTAAGAATACTTAATGTGAGAAAATTTCACAATGATATGTCTAAGTACATTTAATTTGTCAGTATTTGGTCAGCCTCTAAATTGCAAGACTCATTGCTTTGTTTAATTCTGGAAGGTTTTCTTTGCTTTCCTAATTTCCTTCCTACCATTTCTTTAAAAAACATCTATTAATTTGATGTTAGAACTCCTGTTTTATACATCTTATTTTCTTCCTTCTCATATTTCTGTCTTTGTCCTTATAATAGTGCAGGGGCCTTTGAAAACAGTATGCTGAGAATAGATAGGGCTCAAGGACAGTATCTCCAATTGAACTTTTAATGAACTCCCGTAGGCGCCAAGAAGGCGGGCAGATAAAGAAGAGCATAGAAACAAGGAACTGAGTAGAAGGTTACATGTGGGAAAAGAAAGTTTATTTTGCATTGCATTCTTTCTGCTGACCTGGGGTTTATGGAGTATAAATAAAGTGAGGCGGAGGCTCTGAGTGGGGCCGCCATGTTCTCTGTGTGTCTTTGTCTTTTGTGTGTTCTCTCATTCTCCACCACCCCCGGCACGGACCCCAACATAATAGGTTATGGAACCTTTTATCAATTTTTATATTTCAATTCTGGATTTCTTTTTTGTAATCGTAAATTCTGTCTTCTGTTCCTTATTCGTGACATCCTTTTCTTACTTGATGTATAAAACATCTTCAAAATCAAAGTGGATCTAGTTAGAATTATAATGTAACTTTTTTTTTTAACCTTTCCTGATAAAGGTTTTTTTCTTGGATCAGTTTCTCTATCTTACATTTTCTCATGCAGGCTTTCCTCAAAAGGCGGTAATGTGATGTTGCCTGTTCAAACTTAAATGTGAAGAAATAAGATAGATGGCTAACTCTGTCCTCTGGGCCAACTCTGTCCTCTGGGCCAACAGCAGGATTTGTTTCAGCTTGAAAGGTCAGGAAGTTGTTTTGCTAGACTTGCTCAACATGCCAGAATGCAAGACTTTCTTCTGGATACCAGTATCCAAATAAATTTGCCTGGTTCTCTCTAGACAGCATATTCAATTTCAGTTTTAAAAAGAACTGTGCTTTTTTGGAAACTGGATGTGAATGTCTGGCTGGAGATCATCCTGAATGTAGAAGCAAGAGGGGCTTGAGGACCCTAAGTGAACAATGTAGAAATCTTTGGTAAATATTCATCTTGTTAGTCCTGTGTATCACTCCTTTCCATCCATCACCACCGCTTCCCTCTCAGATTCTCGAGTTTCTCTTATATTCTTCTTGGCACCCATGCCCTTTCACAATTCAGCCTCCTCTGCATATATTTATGTCCCTTTATCATCTACCAGAAATCTATTGACATTTTTTGTCCATGCTATCCCTCCTATTTTAGTTGTTATAGTTGAAAAACTAAAATATCTTATGTTTAGTGGAGATTTAGGAGAAAAAGATATAGACACATATGTTTTATCTACTGTGTTAATTTCCTATGCCTGGAAAATATTTGTAGTTTAGAACAACAAATAAATTATCCTTTCACAGATCTAGAGGACAGAAATTTAAAATAAGGATCACTGAGCTGAAATGAAAGTGACAACAAGTTCATGCTCCCTCAAGAGGACTGAGGTGAGAATTTACATCCTGACCTTTTCCAGTGTTTAGAACTTCATTTCTTGTATTCTTTAGCCCATGGCCCCTTCCTCCACCTTCAAAGACAGTTGCAAAACATATTCTCTTTTGACTCTACTTCCCTCTGCTTCTTTCACTCGTTTCTTTCTATTCTGTGTCAAGTCTCTCTCTCTGCTTCTCCTTATAAGGATTCCTGTGATTGCATTAGGGCCCACCTGGATAATCCAGGATAATCTTCTCATCTTAAGATTCTGAATTTAATTATACCTGCTTAGCCTTTTTATTTGCCATGTAATATGCCATTTACAAATCCTGGTGATCAAAAGATATCTTTTGTAGGGCCATTATGCAGCCTACCATATTGACCATTTTGAATGCCATGTAAATTGGCTTTTTAAAGCTCTTAAGAGAGAAAATAAATGTAGTAAGGGATTTCTCCAGTATACATTTACTGAGGAATGTTTAGACTTTTAAAGCTGGGCTTGTCTTTTTAATGTCAAAAATGATTTGATTTCCCACTGACCTTTGGCAAAAGAATCCCTTCTGTTACCATTTGCCTCCATGAAATTTTCCTGGAGAAAATGAGGTAATAACTGATTTTCACTAAATAAAACACTGATGATTTTATATTATGAACAATTATATAAATAAAACACTGATGATTTTATATTATGAACAATTATTCCTATACACCTGTTGCCTCTCCTATTCATTTTTTTCTCTATTATATATTAATTTGCAATACCACCTACATAATTCAGGGTCTATAAGCTAAAACTGACCACATTTTCTCAATACCCCCTGCCACAATTTTTGCATATGCTTTGAATGATGATCAGATTTTTCTCTAATAAAATAATAATAGCTATACTTAAAGAGCTCCTTTTAATTTCCACTTGACATTTACTGTTTGATATTTTAAATTATTTTAATATCTTTATTAAATTCCTCATTCTGGTTACATTGTTTTTTTCATTTCATTAAATTGTTTCTCTGTTTTATTGAAGTTTGCTGAACTTCATTAAAATAGTTATTTTAAATCATTTGTCAGTCATTTTATACATTTCCATTTCTTTAGGGTCAGTCACTAGCACCTTACTTTGTCCATTTGGTGATGTCTTATTTCCCTGATTGTTCTTGATTCTTGTTATTGTACACTAATGTCTGGACATTTGAAGAAGTGGGTACAGAACTGGGTTATTGCAGTTTTCACAGGCTGGCTTTTTCTTGGAAAACCCTGTAGCAGGTATAGTACTGGTATAGGTGGTAGCCTGGGGCAGATATTGCTGTCATAGTATTGCCAGAAGCCTGTGGCCTGCTATGACAAATGTGTGCTAAAGCAGATGATAAGCCTGAGGCAGCTGTGACTAATATAATACTGAAGTGCCTATAGTCGGAGGCCACTTAGAGCTGTCCAGAGCCCAAAGCTGCTGACATTGGTCTGGTGTTCGTGCAGGCCATAGGTCAAGTTCACCATACAAGCTTGAAGCCTGGGGCTGTGTGATTCCACCTCATGCCAGGGTGGGTCTAGGGGCTCAGTCTGTGATACTGGCCAGTATATGGGTCCTTGGGGAGTCTGCCCAGTGCTGGGTTTTACTCCAGTGGGCCCAATGTGGGTCCAAGACAAAGTCCTGTGCTCACTTCCCTTTCTTTCCCCCAAGCAGATGCTATCTCTCTCCATACTGTGCTGCCTGCGACTGCGGAAAGGGGGATGTGAGTAATGTAAAATTGTCCTTTCTACCCTATTCAATGCATCTTTTTACATCATTGTGCCACAACCAGAAACTGTGATTTCTCACCTGGTTTTCTTAGCTCTTGTGAAGGTATTTTCATCTGTGGACAATTGTTTAAATTGGTTTTTCTGTGTGTGTGGAGATAATGCTTCAAAGTCCTACTCCACTGTCTTGTTCCATTTACCTTTACATTTACTATCAAATATGACCCTTATAGACTCTGTGTGATCATTATTTATTATTATCCCCAGTTCACAGATTGGGAAACAGACTCTGGGATGAGAAGTGACTTCTTCAAAACCATGAAGTTAATGAATGGAAGACCCATATTTTAAACTAAGTCTAAATAGTACCAGAATTCAGTCTTTCAATTACACACCACTATTGGAACTGTTTTTGAGCTAAAAATGCTACAGATTTGAATCTTTTGCAAAACCTGCTTATTTGTGGCTGCATTTAAATAATGTGACTCTAAACACAGATGACAGCAGCAAAATTTAAAATGTGAAATATAAAAAAAGCCAAAGAGATTGTGTAAGCTCTTGAAAAGACAGCTTCAACAACCCCTTCCACGTATTAGGTAATTTATAAAATGCCTGTGTTTGGAAAAATTCATTCTTCCTTCGTTTGTTGCAAGCAATTCTCTTTTGTCATAAAGACTCCCTTGCTTTGGCAAAATAACTCAGAGCAAAAATTTAAAAGTGTATTTAAGAACATGTTCATTCTGCTGTAGGAAGTAAAATTTTAGAAGTTCGACAGTTGGGCATCCAGATTTGAAGAAGAAAAAAATAGTAGGCATGCCAACATTTCATTTAGAAATAGAAAACACATTCCAAAATTAGGAAAAGGTGACAATCAATTCAGAAAATTGCTTATGAGCTGATACATAATTACATGCTGTGAATTCCATTTTGAGTATGCAATATTTTACAGGGTTCTAAGTAGAGATCTGAAAAGATACAATGGTCCAAATAGTCCCCACCCTTCCTGCCAAAAAATATTCAGAATTGGCACAGATTTAGCAAATATTTCCAGAGAAAATACTTCTGATACAACTGAGAAATTAATGTGTTGGTGATTCGAATTAACAAGACTACCAAAATTTTCAATATACCTTAGTCTAAAACAAAAGAGAAAACAAGTTATTTATTTATATCCTAAAGTTTGACATTTTACATTTATGTTTTGCTTCTCCTAGAAATATCTGCGTGCTTTATTTTAGTCTGTCCAGATCCTTCTCATCTTCTAATTCAACTAACGCTGATCACATGGCTTATTTATGTCACGCATTACATTTCTAGTGCCTCCTCTTTTATCTTCCAAAGAAACCTCTGACATAAGTACTATCACTGATTTTTTCAGATGAGGAGACCAAGAGTCAGAGAAATGAGGTGATTTCCCTAAAATCATACCACTGGGAAATAGTGGAAGCCAGATTTAAAACAACATCTTCTGATTTACAGGGTAATTTAAGATTTGATTTCTTAGCTACCTCAGCATACAATGATCTACATTACTATGTGTAACAGATTTGTGTTACATTCTATATGATTTTTTTTGTATCTTTACTTTTTTTCATTTTTTTAATTATTATTATACTTTAAGTTCTAGGGTACATGTGCATAACGTGCAGGTTTGTTACATATATATACTTGTGCCATGTTGGTGTGCTGCACCCATCAACTCATCAGCACCCATCAACTCGTCATTTACATCAGGTATAACTCCCAATGCAATCCCTCCCCCTCCCCCTGCCCCATAATAGGCCCTGGTGTGTGACGTTCCCCTTCCCAAGTCCAAGTGATCTCATTGTTCAGTTCCCACCTATGAGTGAGAACATGCGGTGTCTGGTTTTCTGTTCTTGTGATAGTTTGCTGAGAATGATGGTTTCCAGCTGCATCCATGTCCCTACAAAGGACACAAACTCATCCTTTTTAATGGCTGCATAGTATTCCATGGTGTATATGTGCCACATTTTCTTAATCCAGCCTGTCACTGATGGACATTTGGGTTGATTCCAAGTCTTTGCTATTGTGAATAGTACCACAATGAACATACGTGTGCATGTGCCTTTATAGCAGCATGATTTACAATCCTTTGGGTATATACCCAGTAATGGGATGGTTGGGTCATATAGTACTTCTAGTTCTAGATCCTTGAGGAATCGCCATACTGTTTTCTATAATGGTTGAACTAGTTTACAATCCCACCAACAGTGTAAAAGTGTTCCTATTTCTCCACATCCTCTCCAGCACCTGTTGTTTCCTGACTTTTTAATGATTGCCATTCTAACTGGTGTGAGATGGTATCTCATTGTGGTTTTGATTTGCATTTCTCTGATGGCCAGTGATGTCGAGCATTTTTTCATGTGTCTGTTGGCTGTATGCATGTCTTCTTTTGAGAAATGTCTGTTCATATCCTTTGCCCACTTTTTGATGGGGTTGTTTGTTTTTTTCTTGTAAATTTGTTTGAGTTCTTCGTAGGTTCTAGATATTAGCCCTTTGTCAGATGAGTAGATTGCAAAAATTTTCTCCCATTCTGTAGGTTGCCTGTTCACTCTGATGGTAGTTTCTTTTGCTGTGCAGAAGCTCTTCAGTTTAATTAGATCCCATTTGTCAATTTTGGCTTTTGTTGCCGTTGCTTTTTGTGTTTTAGACATGAAGTCCTTGCCCATGCCAATGTCCTGAATGGTATTACCTAGGTTTTCTTCTAGGGTTTTTATGGCATTAGGTCTAACATTTAAGTCTCTAATCCATCTTGAGTTAATTTTCATATAAGGAGTAAGGAAAGGATCCAGTGATTAAATCCTTTTTTAAATTAAAGTTCTCTTCTCAAATAGAACACAAAATGTTTAAGACAAGAGGCCTTGTATCATGCTTTTACCGTATCTTCCACACTGCCCTGTACAATGATAGACATATAGTTGGAGCTCAGCAAATCAATAATCAGTCCTAGATACATTCAAATAGATCCTTAAGCAATGAGAAGACATTAATTTATTGGTGAGTGTGAAGTTGGTTCTTGGAATCTGCATTGACTTTTTCAGGCCAGTAGGAACAGCACCTGCTCACTGGTTATATTTAGAAATGACGAATAGAAGAAATGGTGAGAAAAAGGCATGGGCATGTTTGAGTTTTCTTATTTTCATTCAATTTTGTGGACTGTTGGGTTTTTTAAAATAATAATTTATATGAGCTGAAATAGGATTTGATAGACTAAGACTAATAAGTTATACTTAAGGCACTTGTTTTCTTCTTTCTTTTCATAATTTATTTCTGTCTCTACTGCCTTTATCCTCATCACACATTTTACTTGATGCATTCTACCAATTTACTTGACGTTCTGCAGGTACAGTACTATTTTATATGGCATATGTTATAATTTGACAAGATTTTTTGATGATAAGTTCCTTAGGTACATTATAAGTCAATATGCAATGATATACGACCAAATAGTTTCCTTGCCTTTATTTTTCTGAATCTAGCATTTAATTGAATAAACATGCAGTGACACTCCCAGCCTCTTATATAGGTAAGCATATTTATGCCAGGACCAATACAATTTATTTTTAAAATATCAGGTAAGAAGTTTTCAAATGTAATCTTAAATTCATAGTGAACATTGGAAGCATACGTGTCAAAGTAAGTTTGAAGTATTCTCAAATCTCACTGATTGTGAAGACCTCAAAAGAAAGAGCCAAATATTACATTTAGTTACACAGAAATATAAAGGGTCTTGAATGTAAATCTTTCTGATTAAAGATGCTATGGACTGCTAATTTGTATCCTCCCCTTGATTTACACGTTGAGGTCCCAACGTCCAACGTGATTTTATTTGGAGGTAGGGCCTTTGGGAGGTAATTATGTTTAGATGAGGTCATGAGGATGGAGCCTTGTAGGACTAGTGTCCTTATAAGATGAGGAAGAGACACCGGAGCTCTCTCTCCCCTTGCCCCACAAGTGAAGACACAGTGAGAAGGTGGCCATATGCAAACTAAGAAAAGCCCTATCATTAAGAACTGAATATACTGGCACCTTGATCTGGGACTTCCCAGCTCCCAAAACTGTGAGAAGTAAATGTCTGCTATTTAAGCCACCCAATATGTCACATTTTGTTGTAGCAATCCAAGCTGACTAAGGAGGACTAAGTGTCAAACTGTTCTTCTGGACAAGTAGAAAACAGACTTCTAGACCTAGAGAGATTTCTAAGAGCCAGAAGTAGGTATAAGCTAGACTGCAAGGTGAAATAGTTTGGATATTGGTCCCTGCCCAAATATCATGTTGAAATACAATCCTCAATGTTGGAGGCAGGGCCTGGTGGGAGGTAATTGGATCACTGGGGCAAATTTCTCATGATTGGTTTAGCAACATCCTCTTGGTGCTGTAACTTGCAATAGTGAGTAAGTTTTCATGAGATCTGGTTGTTTAAAAGTATGTGACTCCTCACCTCTCTTATTCCAGCTTTTGCCATGTGACATGCCTGTTCCTCTTTTGTCTTCCACCATGAGTAAAAGCTCCCTGAGGCCTCCTCAGAAGCTAAGCAGGTGCAAGCCCCATGCTTGTACAGCCTGCAAAAGCATAAGCCAATTAAATCTCTTTTCTTTATAAATTACCCAGTCTCAGGCATTTCTTTATAGCAATGCAAGAATGGCAAAATGCATAAGATTAAAGCCTGGAGCCAAGGAAACTCAAAGACTATGCCTGAGCAGTAACTTCCAGAATGGTGCATGAAAATCTCTGTGAATCTTTTCCCTAATTAAACAACCATAACTGATAAAATTTATAAAAGAAGAATCACCCAAGCACTTAAATACTTTGTAAATTGTCCTATAGAGCAGGACTATGGAGATTTTTCTCAGGTGCAGGGGCATTCTGCAAGAGCAGGGAGTTCCACAGCTCATTTCAAGGGAACTGACTTTATTTGGAATAGTTCAATATTCTGGGAACTATTGAAAAAAATAGGCAATTTGCTGGTATTTCAAGAGTACCTTGGATTTGTTTTAATCAGGCATGGTAAGATAGGAAGACACCAGAATTGGTTGTCACAAAATAATAAGTTTATTATATTTATAGATTCCTGGAAATGGGAGGCATGGTACACCAAACACACACAGGGAAACACTGGAGTTGTTCAGGATCTGAGAAAGCAGGGAAAAGTGTGACTAAGAGCCTTTATTGTGTTTTCTATGGGGAAAAAGAGTAAGATTCGTTAGTTTAAATAATTTCAGTGAGCTCTGAGATATAAGAAAATGTCCCTAGACTTCTGATACTTGGCTCTGGGATGATTGGGACAGATGAATAGTAGAGTCAGTGTGACAGCCTGATAAGAGAGGTGGTTGGGGTATGGCTGTGAATTAGTTGGTTTGCATTTGAAAAGTATGCTCCCACGTGAGTTATTTACTATCTCTAGTAATTGATTAATCCTAGTTATGGGCATTCCCTACAGGGTCAGAAAAGCCCCCAGATGAAAACGTCAGAATACAGAAAGACATGGTTAATGCCAGCTGTAAGGAATTAAGAGGAGGCTGGTAGTACCGTGAGAGCTAAACGATAGTTAACCAGAAGATTAATAAAAAGAACCAGGGAAAGAGATAGTTGTTGGGTTGGAACAAACCTCACAGACTGGCTTCAAAGTTTAACCTGGCAAAGGGGCCCAAATTTAATTGGATCAGACTATAGAGAAACTTATGTCCAGGGAATTAATGGAATAATAACATGATCAGCCAGCAGTTAGTCAAAGCTAACTGCTCAGTGTGACACTAACAGAAATATGTAGCTTACTAGAGACATCAAAGAAAGAGATAGTAAAAAAATTGCCTTTCTAAAAGAACTTTCATCCTAAGATGTATATGTGTATGCCCAAGATTACGCTCCTGAACTGACATCAGGGACTACACACCATGGGGGAAATGAAATTCATTAAAGTACTCCAACTAAGTAACTAAACAAATAAACAAGCAAACAAAATAACAACCCATAGCCCCAAGAAAGAAAGAATAGGTATTCAGAGTTCAATGTCATATAAAATGGCCAGTTTTCAACAAAAAATTATGAGATGTACATAGAAGTAAAACCTGTAAATTGTAGAGAAATTTTAAAAAGGCAACGGTACCTGCCTTGGAGAGGATGTACATGTTAGACTCAGCAGACAAATTTCAAAGCAAATCTTAAAAATATGTTCAAAGAACCAAAGGAAACAAGCCTTAAATAGAAAAAGAAGGTATGATGACAATGTTTCATCGTGTAAAGAATGTCAATAGAGAAGGAAAGAAATTATTTTTTAAAAAACTAAGTGAAAATTCTCAAGTTGAAAACTGCAATAAACAAAGTTAAGAATTTAATAGAGGGGCTCAATGGTATGTTTGATCTGGCAAAAGGAAGTGTGATGTTGAAGATTGATTATTAGAGAATATGAAATATGAAGAATATGAAAAAACAGAATGAATAGAAATGAACAGAATTTCAAAAAATGTCAGACAATGTTTAGTGCAACAACATAGATATAATAGGACTACAGGAAGGAGAGGAGAGGAAGAAAGGGGTATAAAAATATTCAAAGACATAATAGAGATATAGTGGCTGGTAACTTTCTACATTTAATAAAAACAGATACTAATCTGCAAATCCAAGGAGCTCAGGAAACTTCAAGTAGGATAAATACAAAAGATATTCACACTCAGAAAATTACATTCAAAATGTTGAAAGACAATGGCAAAGAGAAAATTCTGAGAACAGGAAGAGAAAAACAACCCATCACTTCAAGTAAACTGTAATAAGTCTAGCAGCTGACTTCTCATTAGAAACAATGGAGGACAGAGGCGGTGGAAAGTCAAATTCAAAGTAAAGTAATAAATTGAAAGGAGAAAAAAAAAAACCCTGTCAAGAAATAATCATATATCCAATAAAACTAAGTTTAAAAAATGAAGGTGAAATAAAAATATCTTCAAATAAACAAAAATGGATAGAATTTGTTGTAAGCAGATATGCCTTGCAACAAACATTAAAGTTCTAAATGAAAGTGAACTCAGACCATAGTTCAAATCCACATGATTAAAAGAGAGTGCCAGTGAAAGTACTTATTTATGTAATTATTTTTAAAAGTATATTTGCAAATTTCTCCTGACTTAAAAGCAATCATTTGAATAATATGTACATAATTGTATTATTGGGCTTGTAACACATAGAAATATGATATATTAGAAAATATCACAAATAAGATGAATTAGAGCAAAACAGTATTGGAATAATTATATGATACCAATAGTACCTGGAATTCAGTGGAACAAATGAAGAGAACTAAAAAGGTTAATAAAATAAGGCATAAATATATAATTGCTCTTCTTTCTTTTCTTAGGTTCTTTAAAAGACATAAAGTTGTATAAAGTAATAATTATAACAATATATCATTAGGTTTGTAACATATATAACCTACAAAACACTAATTTAGTACAAAGAAGCAGAAGAGTAGAAATGAACAAAACTTCTGAGTAATATGGGATTATAAAAAGAGGCCAAATCTATGAATCACTGGTGTCCCTGAAAGAGATAGGGAGAATAGAAGCAATTTATTTCAGGTTATCATCCATGAGAATCTCCTCAACCTAGCTAGAGAGGCCAGATTTAACCAGGAAATGTGAAAAACACCTGCAAAATACTTCACAAGAATATCAGCCCCAAGACATATAATTATCAGATTCCCCAAGGTCAGAAAAAAAAGTTAATGGCATCGAGAATGAAAGATCATGTCACCTATAAAGAGAAGCACATCAGACTAACAGTGGACCTCTCAGCAGAAACCCTACCAGTGGGAAGATATCGAGGTACTATATTCAACATTCTTAAGGAAGAAATTCCAACACAGAATTTTGTATCTAGTCAAAGTAAACATAAGCGAAGAAGACATAAGATTCTTTTTAGACAAGCAAATGTTGAGGGAATTCATTGTCACCAGACCCGCCTTACAAGAGCTCCTGAAAGAAGCACTAAATATGGAAAGGAAATATTATTACCAGCCACTACAAAAATTCACTTAAGTACACAGACCAGTGATACTGTTAAAGCAACCACACAAACAAATCTGCATAACTCAGAAAACAACATAATGATAGGATCAAATCCACATGTATCAATAGTAACCTTGAATTTATATTGACTAAATGCCCCAATTAGAAGGCACAGAGTAGCAAGCTGGATAAAGAAGCAAGACCCAATGGTATACTGTCTTCAAGAGACCCATCTGACTTGCAATGATATCTATAGGCTCAAAATAAAGTGATGGAGGAATATCTAAGAAGCAAATGAAAAAGAGAAAAAAAAAAGCAGTGGTTGCAATCCTAATTTTACACAAAACAGACATTAAACCAAAAAAGAACAAAAAAGACAAAGAAGGGCATTACACAATGGTAAAGGCTGCAGTTTAACAAGAAGATGTGACTACCCTAAATATATGTGCACTCAACACAGGAGCATCCAGATTCATAAAGCAAGTTCTTAAAAACTATCAAAGAGACTTAGACTCCCACACAACCCCACTGACAGTATTACACAAATCACTGAGGCAGAAAATTAATAAACATATTCAGGACCTCACCTCAATACTGGACCAAATGGACCTGATAGAAATCCACAGAACTCTCCACCCAAAAACAACAGAATATATATTCTTCTCATCACTGCAAGGCACATACTATAAAATTGACCACACAATTGGACATAAAACATTCTTCAGCAAATGTAAAAGAACCAGAATCATACCAACCACTCTGTTGGACAACAGCACAATCAAAATAGAAATCAAGACTAAGAAAACCACTCAAAACCATGCAATTGCATAGAAATTAAACAATCTACTTCTGAATGACTTTGGGGTAAATAATGAAATTAAGGCAAAAATCAAGAAATTCTTTGAAACTAAAGAGAACAAAGATAAACCATACCAGAATCTCTGCCACACAGCTAAGGCAGAATTAAGACGGAAATTTATAACACTAAGTGCCCATATCAGAAAGTTACAAAGATCACAAATTGGCATTATAACATCACATAATGAGCATACTAATCCCAAAGCTAGCAGAAGACAAGAAGTAACCAAAATCAGAGCTGAAATGAAGAAGATTGAGACTCAGAAAACCATTCAAAAGATCAATAAATCCAGGAGTTGGTTTTTGTGAAAAAATTAATAAGATATAAGGCTAACTAGACTAGTGGAAAAGAGAAGGGAGAAGATCCAAAAATAACACAATTAGAAATGACAAAGAGGATGTTACCACTGACTTCAAAAAATATGTAAATAACTATGAGAGACTACTATAAATACTTCTATGCAGACAAACTAGAAAATCTAACAGAAATGGATAAACTCCTGGAAATATACCCCTTCCCAAGACTGAACCAGGAAGAAACTGCATCCCTGAAAAGACAATAACAAGCTCCAAACTTGAATCAGTAATAGCCTACCAACCAAAATAAGCTTATGACCAGATTCTAGAAGATTCTAGCACATGAACAAAGAAGAGCTGGTATTCACCTGACACTATTCCAAAAAATTGAAGAAGAGGGATGCTTTTCCAATGCATTCAATGAGGCTTTCATTATCCTAATACCAAAACCTTTCAGATAAACAACAAAACAAGAAAACTTCAGGTCAACATCTTTGATGAGCATTTTTGCAAAAATCCTTAACAAAATACTAGCAAACCAAATTCAGCTGCACATCAAAAAGCTAATCCAACATGATCAAGTGGGCTTCATCCCTGGGATGTAAGTTTGGTTCAACATACACAAATCAATAAATGTAATTCATCACAAAAACAGAATTCAAGACAAAAACTACATGATTCTCTCAATAGATACAAAAAAAAAGGCTTTTAATAAAATTCAATATCCCTTCATGTTAAAAACTCTAATAAACTAGGTATCAAAGAAACATATCTCAAAATAATAAAAGCCATCTATGACAAACTCACACCTAACAACATACTGAATGGGCAAAAACTGACACAAGATAAGAATGTTCTCTCTCAATACTCCTATTCAATATGGTATTAGAAGTCCTGACCAGAGAAGTCAGGCAAGAGAATGAAATAAACAGCATTAAAATAGGAAGATAGGACATCAAACTATCGCTGTTTGCAGACTACATGAGTCTATATCTAGAAAACTTCATAGTCTCAGCCAATAAAAAATCCTTAAGTTGTTAGACAACTACAACAATGATAGATTGGATAAAGAAAATGTGCCACATATACACCATGGAATACTATGCAGCCATAAAAAAGGATGAGTTCATGTCCTTTTCAGGGACATGGATGAAGCTGGAAAACATTATCCTCAGCAAACTAACCCAAGAACAGAAAACCAAACACTGCATGTTCTCACTCGTAAGTGGGAGTTGATCAATGAGAACACTTGGACACAGAGAGGGGAACATCACACACCAGAGCCTGTCAGCAGGTGGAGGGCTAGGGGAGGGATAGCATTAGGAGAAATACCTAATGTAGATGACAGGTGGATGGGTGCAGCAAACCACCATGGCACATGTATACCTATGTAACAAACCTGCACATTCTGCACATGTATCCCAGAACTTAAAGTAAAACAAAAACAAACAAACAAACAAAAACACTACAGCAAAATCTCAGGATACAAAATCTATATACAAAATAACTACCATTCCTATAAACCAACAACAGTCAACCTAAGCACCAAATCAGGAACGAACTCCCATTCACAATTGCCACAAAAAGAATGAAATACCCAGAAATACAGCTAACTAGGGAGGTGAAAGATCTTTACAATGATAATTACAAACACTGCTCAAAGAAATCAGAGATGACACAGTCAAATGGGAAAACATTCCATGCTCATGGAAAGGAAAAATTAACATCATTATAATGTCCATATTGCCCAAAGCAATTTATAGATTTAATGCTATTCCTATCAAACTACCATTGAAATTCTTCACATAATTTTAAAAAACTATTTTCAAATTCATACAAAATTTTAAAAGAGCCTGAATAGCCAAGGCAATCCTAAGCTAAAAGACCGAAGCTGGAGGCATCATGTTACCCAACTTCAAACTATACTACAGGGCTATAATAACCAAAACAACATGGTACTGGTACAAAAACAGGCATATAGATGAATGGAACAGAATAGAGAGCCCAGAAATAAAGCCACACACCTACAACCATCTGATCTTCAACCAAGCTGACAAAAACAAGCAATGGAGGATGGACCACCCTATTCAATAAATTGTGCTAGGCTTACTGGCTAGCCCTATGCAGAAAACTGAAACTGGGCCTCTTCCTTACACCATATACAAAGATCAATTCAATACCCAGGTGAACATGTTCTAGAGCAGACCCCAAGCAAACTGCACCAGACCTGCAGAAGAGGGACCTGCCCGTTATAAGAAGAAAACACAAACAAATAGAAGGCAGCAACAACAACAACATCAACAAAAAAGACCCCATAAAAACTCCATCCAAATAGATTGAAAGTAAAAGAATGGACAAGGAGATACATATAAACAGCAATCGTAAGAAAGCTGAATGGCAATATATCATACACAAAAAAGTTTGTACCTGAAAAAAATACATCCCTAAAAACACAAAGCAAAAGTTAACAGAATAGAGGGGGAAAAAAAAAAACAATTTAACAATAATAGTTGAACACTTCAATGATCTCACTTTAAAGAATATATCAGCTAGGGGCTGGGCTCAGTGGCTCACGCCTGTAATCCCACCACTTTGGGAGGCCAAGGTGGGCAGACCACAAGGTCAGGAGATAGAGACCATCCTGGTTAATACAGTGAAACCCTGTCTCTACTAAAAATACAAAAAAAAAATCAGCCAGGTGTGGTGGCAGGCACCTGTAATCCCAGCTACTCAGGAGGCTGAGTCAGGAGAATCACTTGAACCCAGGAAGCAGAGATTGCAGTGAGCTGAGATCATGCCACTGCACTCCAGCCTAGGCGACAGAATGAGATTCCATCTCAAAAAAATAAATAAAAACAGAATATATCAGCTAGGAAGAAGATCAACAGGAGTATACAAAACTTGAAAAACAGTAAAACAACTAGGACTATCTATAGACTATATCCGTAAACACTACACATAGACTACCTCTACAGACACTACCAGAGAAAGCAGAATGTACATTTTTTTCAAGAGTACATGAAAAATTCTCTAGTATAGACCACATGCTAGGACATAAAGCAACAAATAAACCTCAACAAATTTAAAATGATAACAAAGGTGTTCTCCAACCACAATTGAGTAAAATAGAAATCAATAATCAAAAAAATTTGGGAAACTCAAACATACTTGGAAATTGAACAACACACTCTTACATAAGCAATAGGTCAAATTTTAAAAGTCACAAATTAAATTAGAAAATTCTTTGAGATTAATAACATTTTTAGAGATAACATTTTTAAATATCAATACTTAGGTAGTTAAAGCAGTCATAGAGGGAAATTTTTAGCTGTAAATATCTACCTTAAAATAATCAATCACACAGTCTTCTGAGACAATGATGAAAGAAGAGCAAAACACAGTAAAGATTACAATGGAAATAATTAAACAGAAAAGAGGAAAACAATGGAAAAAAATTAACCAAACCAAAAGTTGGCTCTTCAAGAAGATCAACAAAATGGAAAAATCTTTAGCTAAACTGACCAAGAAAAAAAGAAAGAAGTCTCATGTCACTAAAACAGGACTAAAAAGGAGACATTACTACCAACCTTACAGAAATAATAAAAGATGTTAAGGGAATACTAGAAACAAATGTATGCCAACAAATTCACTAACTTAAATGAAATAGGAAAACTCCTAGAAGGACACAAACTAATGAAACTTACACAAGAAGAAACAGAAAATTTAAATACATACTCGCTAAGCAAATACATTTAATTAGTCATTAAAAATCTTCCTAAAGAAAATAGCCTAGCCCAGATTTACTAGTCATGAAGTAAATTATTATCAAATTAATAATCATTTGTTATTAGTAACAATAAACTATTAATTTAAAGAATTAGTATCAATTACTCAACAGCTCTTCTGAAAAATATGAGGGAGCACATTTTCACTTATTCTATGAGTCTAGAATTACCCTGATACCCAAAAACAGACAAATAAATCATAAAAAGAAAGACTACATACCAATATGTCTTATGAATGTAGGCAAAAAAAATCCACAACAAAATATTAGCAAATAAAAGCAATATTTAAAAGGAACTATGTACCATGATAAAGGGGAATTTGTCTAAGGAATGTAAGGTTGGTTTTGCACCTGAAAATCTATTAAAGTAATCTACCATATGCATGTAATTAAAAAAAGAACCATATAATCATCTGAGGGGATTCAGAAAAAGCATTTGACATAATCCAAAGGCCTTTTATGAAAAAAATTCATCAGATTAGAAATAGAAGAAAACTTCCTTAGCCTGAAAAAGCATCTACAAAAATCCTACAGCTTACCTTATAATTAATGGTGAAACTGAATGCTTTCCAGATAAGATCAGAGACAAGGCAAGAATGTCCACTCTCACCACTTCCATTCGACATTGCACCTGGATAGTCTAATTAGGGCAATTATGTAAAAAAACAAAAAAGTCATCCCATTTGGGAAGGAATAAGTAAAAAATAATAATAATAATGCCATCCTAATTAGGAAAGAAGAAATAAGACAATTTCTTTTTGCAGATGACATGACCTAGTGTATAGAAAATACTAGAGAATACACTAAAAGCTTTTATAACTAATAAGTGAATTCAGCAAGATTGCAAGGTATAAGATCAATGTAGAAAACTCAGCTGCATGTCTGCTGGCAATGGACAATTCTAAAATGAAATTAACAACATTAACATTTACCACAGCATCAAAACTAATAAATACATAGGAATAAATTTAACCAAAAAAGTGCAAAAGTTGTGCACTGAAAACTAAAAAATATTGATAAGAGAAATTAAAGAATGCCTAAGTAAAAGGAGCACATCCCACATTTATAGATCAAAAATCTTATAATAGTTAAGATTGCAGTAGTTCCCAAATTGATCTACAGATTCCAGACTCATCACAATCCCTATCAAAATTTTAGCTGTCCCCAACTTTTACTGTGCAGAAATTGGCAAGCTGATCCTAAATTCATATGGAAATGAAAGAAACCAGAATAGCCCAAACAATCTTGAGAAAGAAGAAAAAAGTTGGAGGACTCACACTCCCTGGTTTCAAAATGTACAAGAAAAGTACAATAGTCAAGACAGGGTGGTATTGGCATAAATATACACATATACATCAATGGTATATAATTAAGAGTCCAGAAATAAACTCTCACATTTACGATCAATAAATTGTCAACAAGGATTCCAGGAAAATTTAATACAGGAAAGAATGGTGCTGGGACAACTGGATATCCACAAGCAAAATAATGAAGAAAGATTCATTCCTTACACTCTACACAAAAATTAACTTCATGTAAATTGTAGACTTATATATAAGATCTAAAACTATAAAACTCTGAAGAAAAAAGAGGAGTGAATCTTAGTAACCTTGGATTAAGAAAACCTTCTGTAACCCCAGCACTTTGGGAGGCTGAGATGGGCAGATCATGAGGTCAGGAGTTCGAGATCAGCCTGGCCAACACAGTGAAACCCTGTCTCTACTAAAAATACAAAAAAAAAAAGAAAAAATCAGCCAGGCGTGGTGGTGGGTGCCTATAGTCCCAGCTACTCAGGAGGCTGAGGCAGGAGAATGGCTTGAACCCAGAAGGCGGAGGTTGCAGTGAGCCGAGATCACACCATTGCACTCCAGCCTGGGTGACAGAGGGAGGCTCTGTCTGCGGGAAAAAAAAAAAAGAAAACCTTCTGAGATATGACCCCAAAAGTGTAACAATAAAATAAAAAATTGAAACATTGAGTTGCAATAATATTAAAAACTTTTGTACTTCCAAGGACACTATCAGAAAAGGAAAAAGACAACCACAGAATGAAACAAAATGTTTGCAAATTATATATTTGATAAGTTACATGTATCCACAATATGAACAAACTTTTATAACTCTTAACCTCAATAATAAAAAGATAACAAAATTAAAGGTGAACAAAGGATCTGAAATGATATTTTTCAAGACATTGGCTCTTACATAAAGAGCCAGTAAGAACCAGAAATAATGCTCAACCTCATTAGCCATTAGGGAAGTGTAAATGAAAATCACATTGAGATACAACAACAACAATAATAAAGGACAAATAAAAAAGTATTCGTGAGTATGTGAGAAATTGTAAACTTCATAAACTGGTGGTGGGAATGTAAATGGTGCACAGGCTTGAAGCACAGCTGTGCAGTTCTCAGATGTTAAACCTGGAATTACCATGTGGTCTCTCAATTCCGCTCGTAGGTATACACCCAAGAGAAATGTAAATGTATATCTGCACAAAAACTAATACATGAATGTGTACAGCAGTATTATTCATAATAACCAAAAAGAACAGCCAAAAAGAAGAAACAAGCCAAGTGTTCATCACTGATTAATGGACAAATAAATAAAATGTGGTAGGTCTATACTATGGAATGTTATTAAGCAATAAAAAGGAATGAAGTACTGATATGGGCTACAACTGGAATGAACCTTGAAAACAATACTGAGTGAAATCAACTAGTCACAAATGTGTGATTCCATTTATATGAAAATCTAGAATAAGTAAACTTATACAAACAGAAAGTAGATTCGTTGTTGCTATGTTGAGTGGTGGCTGGAGTTGGTGGGTGGAAGGTAGAGGAGTGGGTACAGGATTTCTTTTTGGGGTGACATAATGTTCTAAAATCAGATTGTGGTGATGATGGTACAACTCTGAACATACTAAAAGACATTGAATTGTACACTTTTTTGCTCATGTTTTTTGTACATTTTTGCTCATGTTTCTTTTTTTTTTTTTTTTTTTTCCAAAAAGAGCCATGCCCAGAGGGAAAGTTGGAATCTAAAGCCAAGTTTTCGTTTAAAAGGAAACATTAATCTAAAGAGGTTAGCCAGAGAAACTTGAACCAAAGATAAGACAGCACACTGTTCAGAATGGTCAATAAGAGCCTAAAAACAGTACCCTTGGAATGAAGTGAAACTGAAGTCCCAAAGATTAAAACTGTTAGACATACAGTAAATTACAGAGTACTGAGTTTTACTAGAGGCTGAGGCAGGAGAATCTCTTGAATCCAGGAGGCCAAGGTTGCCGTGAGCTGAGATGGTGCCATTACACTCCAGCCTGGGCAACAAGAACGAAACTCCATCTCAAAAAAAACAAAGGAAACATGAGCAAAAGGATATCTGGGAGACCTAACTCTTTCAGACATCACTTTTTGAGCTTCTTTTCTAGCACTTGGATGCAGTTTAATTGGGGGATGAGTAATGCTAACTGCATAGAAGGCAAGCTGGTAGAGGGAAGTCTTTGAGTTTTGGGATCTCTTGCTTTCTATGTTTTGCAACTCCATAGCCCTGTTTAATCAAGTAACTATTATTCAGTCTAGTGGCAGCCCATAAATTATAGAATAATTTATTTTTAAAAATCTAGACAGACCAGATATATGCAGCTAAAAGCAATCCTAGATAAGAAATTATTACACAGCAACTCCTCAGGTCTCTCATTCATCCTTTTGCTAGTAAATTCCATCAGTCAATATTTGCAAGGAGCTCTGGTTGGCATGAAAATTGCCTTAGGCATCCCTGAGGATAAACAAGTTACAAACTAATGAGCCCTTTTCTTCCTCATAGCCATAAGTCCTATTTATTAGGGTGTCTACAACTCTGCTGGTTGGTGGAGAAGAGGTTTGAGCGGCTCAGATAATAATACAGCCTTTATTCTCCTAACAAATCTTTACTTAAATGTTGTGTATACATTATTATATATCAAATAATAATCATTACAGGATCCTTACATTTGGCTCTGCCTTATAAGATGGAATAAACAAACTTGAAAATCTTCATATGTGAGCAACCATAAAGATAAGAAAACTTTTTGGAGGCTGAGGCAGGTGGATCATTTGAGGTCAGTAGTTTGAAACCTGCCTGGCCAACATAACAAAACCCTGTCTCTACTAAAAATACAAAAATTAACTGGGCGTGGTGTTGGGCGCCTGTAATCCCAGCTACTCAGGAGGCTGAGGCAGGAGAATGGCTTGAACCCCAGGGGCGGAGCTTGCAGTGAGCCGAGATCACGCCATTGCACTCCAGCCTGGGCAACAGAGTGAACTCCATCTCAAAAAAAAAGATAATACTCAAAATTATAACATGAGACAAGTCCTGAAAAACTGAAGAGTATTTAATCGGGAGGTGAAAAATTTGGCTTCAGAAGAGAAAATGCTAAGGAAGGAACATAACACACATCTTCAAATACCTTAAGGGCCTGTCTCTGGAAGAGGAGTTAATCCCTTATGGGTGAACTCAGGAAATAATGGGTAGAACTGATAGAGAGTATATTCTGTTAAAGGATATAAGATGTTGTCTTGGGAGATAAGGAATTTTCTTTTGTGTAGGTAATAATGTGTAGACTGAACTCTCTCTTATCAGAAACACTGTAGATATATTTAGCATTGGAAATGAGGTAGGTGACCTATGTCCTAGTTGGCCCATGACAGTGGCAGGTGTAATTATTCATGGGGCTCCTTTTACTCTCAAAAGTGCTCCAGCACATGACATGGTGTCTTAGAGCAGCGATTTCTCAGCCTGCACTTATATATTACAGTAGTCTGGAAGTATTTTTAAAAGTACTGATACATAAATGTGGTTCCTACATCATATAAAACCAGAATCTTGGGGATGAGATGCAGGCATCGGTAATTTTGAAAGGTTCCCAAGTGATTCTAATGTGCAACAGGTGTTGAGATTCCCTTACTTGGAGGATCTTTTCATCTATTTCAGTGTTAACTGAATCCTTTTATTCTATTTTATCTTAATACATGTTTTACTCCATAAGGAAAGCAAAGTTTGAAACTGCTACTATTATAGTAATGGAGGGAATAAAACAAACAGTAGGGATTAAGACAAACTGCAACATAGTCATACGTTTTTCTAATTCCATATATATATATACACACACACATACATATATATATATATGCTTTTATTACCCCCACCGGAAAAAAAAAAAAAAGTGTTCCTTTTCATTCCCCTCCCAAAAACCTGATGACATTTTTAAGCTTAAGTGTTCTTTTATCAAGTGGAAAATGGATTCTATGAAGCTTTTATTTCCTTAGGAAAACCTGAGTCCACCAAGATTTCTACACTACACTTACATCCTTTCTTTAATGAGGTAATTATTCTGTCAAGTATTGGGCTAAGAGGTTTACCACGTGTGCAACATTGAATTAAATTGGTGCACAGTAGAGATGGCAGTCGTTGAGCTTTCTTATTAGTTTATTAAATTTGATCCTTTGAAATATTTTACCACTTAGCCATGAGCCTCTGAGTTCACTTTAATGAGTCTAGTCCTCTTTCAGCTGCTTCTTGAAAATGGTTTCACTTTTTATCCTGCTGTCAAATGAGCTACAAGCTAATAATGTGTTTTTCTTTCTGTAATTCCTGGGAGGAAAAACAAAACCCACTCCAGTCCATTGTTTCCATGGAACTTTCATTTAAAGGATGAAGATGAATGATGAGGACTGGAAAACACCATGTGTGTGTCCCAACTTTACATTTTTAGAGATAAAATTCACCTAAGATTTATGAAATGTTACTACACAGGAATATATTTTATAAAGTTGATACCAGTTTGTACACATTTTAAGAGATGCATAGTTGCTCTGTTTCACTTCATTATGAAACATAAAGTGGGGACTGAAACTATTGAATTTTAAGAGAAGGGTAAGTATTGTGTGTAGTTTTCCATTGTGCTTGGGAATCATCGTTCTCTAACCTGGGATCTTAGGCTGAAAAGCTGAAAATCCTTCACTTACTAACATCTGGCTTGAAAAATAGGTAACTCAATACAGAGAAACTAACTCTGTTTCCAATTCCTGCTATAAATGATGTGTTCTTGCCATCAGCTATGGCAGGCAGCTGACACTCCTCCTCTCTTTCTCTGTGTGCTCCAATGTACCTCATTTGCCCAGAGCCTCAGAAAACATGTTTGCAGACTAGAAATCATACAGTATAATTATTTCACAAAACAGAACAAAATTAGTCACCAAAACAACTGACACTAAGTAATAAATTTGCATAGGAAAGGCGTTTCATCCCTATTTGTCTTTCAGATGTCTAATCCTTTTCTGACTCCCTCTGTCTCATCTGATGACAGAGTGGATCTTTTCCTGTAAAAAAAGACAAACAGGCTAGATAACCATGTGAAACAAAGTGAAATAAGTCATGTCCACACTAAAATTTTGTCTTACAGTTTGGTCCAATTCAGTTGCTATTATTTTTTTGCTTCATAGATTTAACTCAGGCTTTGGTAGAAAAGCAGAAATAGTATAACCAGGAAGATCATGTATATTTATGATTACTTATATTTTAGTTGTTTGAATAATATGATATCAGTTCTTTGGTTTCAAGAACCTTTGACAGGCAATCTAATAAATTTGTGTTCAGAAATTTTTTTTTTAATTATTTTTTATTTTTATTATACTTTATGTTCTAGGGTACATATGCTCAATGCGCAGGTTATATATGTATACATGTGCCAAGTTGGTGTGCTGCACCCATTAACTCATCATTTACATTAGGTATATCTCCTAATGCTATGCCTCCCCACTCCTTCCACCACACAACAGGCCCCGGTGTATGATGTTCCCCTTCCTGTGTCCAAGTGATCTCATTGTTCAATTCCCACATGAGTGAGAACATGTGCTGTTTGGTTTTCTGTTCTTGCGATAGTTTGCTGAGAATGATGGTTTCCAGCTGCATCCATGTCCCTACAAAGGACACAAACTCATCCTTTTTTATGGCTGCATAGTATTCCATGGTGTATATGCACCACACTTTCTTAATCCAGTCTGTCATTGATGGACATTTGGGTTGGTTCCAAGTCTTTGCTATTGTGAATAGTGCTGCAATAAATATACATGTGCATATGTCTTTATAGCAGCATGATTTATAATCCTTTGGGTATATACACAGTAATGGGATGACTGGGTCAAATGGTATTTCTAGTTCTAGATCCTTGAGGAATCACCACACTGTCTTCCACAATGGTTGAACGAGTTTACAGTCCCATCAACCATGTAAAAGTGTTCCTATTACTCCACATCCTCTCCAGCACCTGTTGTTTCCTGACTTATTGATGACTGCCATTTTACCTGGTGTAAGATGGTATCTCATTGTGGTTTTGATTTGCATTTCTCTGATGGTGAGTGATGATGAGCATTTTTTCATGTGTCTGTTGGCTGCATAAATGTCTTCTTTTAAGAAGTGTCTGTTCATATCTTTTGCCCACTTTTTGATGGGGTTGTTTGTTTTTTTCTTGTAAATTTGTTTTGAGTTCTTTGTAGGTTTTGGATATTAGTCCTTTGTCAGATGAGTAGATTGCAAAAGTTTTCTCCCATTCTGTAGATTGCCTGTTCACTCTGATGGCAGTTTCTTTTGCTGTGCAGAAGCTCTTTAGTTTAATTAGGTCCCATTTGTCACTTTTGGCTTTTGTTACCGTTGCTTTTGGTGTTTTAGACATGAAGTCCTTGCCCATGCCTATGTCCTGAACAGTATTGCCTAGGTTTTCTTCTAGGGTTTTTATGGCATTAGGTCTAACATTTAAGTCTCTAATCCATCTTGAATTAATTTTCGTATAAGGAGTAAGGAAGGGATCCATTTTCAGCTTTCTACATATGGCTAGCCAATTTTCCCAGCACCATTTATTAAATAAGGTATCCTTTTCCCATTTCTTGTTTTTGTCAGGTTTGTCAAAGATCAGATAGCTGTAGATGTGTGGTATTATTTCTGAGGACTCTGTTCTGTTCCATTGGTCTATATCTCTGTTTTGGTACCAGTACCATGCTGTTTTGGTTACTGTAGCCTTGTAGTATAGTTTGAAGTCAGGTAGCGTGATGCCTCCAGCTTTGTTCTTATGGCTTAGGATTGTCTTGGCAATGAGGGCTCTTTTTTGGTTCCATATGAACTTTAAAGCAGTTTTTTCCCATTCTGTGAAGAAAGTCATTGGTAGCTTGATGGGGATGGCATTGAATCTATAAACTACCTCGGGCAGTATGGCCATTTTCATGATATTGATTTTTCCTATCATGAGCACAGAATGTTCTTCCATTTGTTTGTGTCCTCTTTTATTTCACTGAGCAGTGGTTTGGAGTTCTCCTTGAAGAGGTCCTTCACATCCCTTGTAAGTTGGATTCCTAGGTATTTCATTCTCTTTGAAGCTATTGTGAATGGGAGTTCATTCATGATTTGGCTCTCTGTTGGTCTGTTACTGGTGTATAAGAATGCTTGTGATTTTTGCACATTGATTTTGTATCCAGAGACTTTGCTGAAGTTGCTTATCAGCTTAAGGAGATTTTGGGCTGAGACGATGGGGTTTTCTAAATATACAATCATGTCATCTGCAAAGAGGGACAATTTGACTTCTTCTTTTCCTAACTGAATACCCTTGATTTCTTTCTCTTGCCTGAATGCCCTAGCCAGAACTTCCAACACTGTGTTGAATAGGAGTGGTGAGAGAGGGCATCCTGTCTTTCGCCAGTTTTCAAAGGGAATTTTTCCAGTTTTTGCCCATTCAGTATGATATTGGCTGTGGGTTTGTCATAAATAGCTCTTATGATTTTGAGATATGTTCCATCAATACCAAATTTATTGAGAGTTTTTAGCATGAACGGCTGTTGAATTTTGTCAAAGGCCTTTTCTGCATCTATTGAGATAATCATGTGGTTTTTGTCTTTAGTTCTGTTTATATCCTGGATTACGTTTATTGATTTGCATATGTTGAACCAGCCTTGCATCCCAGGGATGAAGCCCACTTGATCATGGTGGATAAGCTTTTTGATGTGCTGCTGGATCCGTTTTGCCAGTATTTTATTGAGGATTCTTGCATCGATGTTCATCAGGGATATTGGTCTAAAATTCTTTTTTTGTTGTGTCTCTGCCAGGCTTTGGTATCAGGATGATGTTGGCCTCATAAAATGAGTTAGGGAGAATTCCCTCTTTTTCTATTGATTGGAATAGTTTCAGAAGGAATGGTACAAGCTCCTCCTTGTACCTCTGGTAGAATTCGGCTGTGAATCCATCTGGTCCTGGACTTTTTTTGCTTGATAGGCTATTAATTATTTCCTCAATTTCAGAGCCTGCTATTGGTCTATTCAGGGATTCAACTTCTTCCTGGTTTAGTCTTGGGAGAGTGTAAGCGTCCAGGAATTTATCCATTTCTTCTAGGTTTTCTAGTTTATTTGCGTAGAAGTGTTTATAGTATTCTCTGATGGTAGTTTGTATTTCTGTGGGGTCAGTGGTGATATCCCCTTTATCATTTTTTATTGTGTCTATTTGATTCTTCTCTCTTTTCTTCTTTATTAGTCTTGCTAGTGGTCTGTCAATTTTGTTGATCTTTTCAAAAAAACCAGCTCCTGGATTCATTGATTTTTTGAAGGGTTTTTTGTGTCTCTATGTCCTTCAGTTCTGCTCTGATCTTAGTTATTTCTTGCCTTCTGCTAGCTTTTGAATGTGTTTGCTCTTGATTCTCTAGTTCTGTTAATTGTGATGTTAGGGTGTCAATTTTAGATCTTTCCAGCTTTCTCTTGTGGGTATTTAGTGCTATAAATTTCCCTCTACACACTGCTTTAAATGTGTCCCAGAGATTCTGGTATGTTGTATCTTTGTTCTCACTGGTTTCAAAGAACATCTTTATTTCTGCCTTCATTTCGTTATGTACCCAGTAGTCATTCAGGAGCAGGTTGTTCAGTTTCCATGTAGTTGAGTGGTTTTGATTGAGTTTCTTAGTCCTGAGTTCTAGTTTGATTGCACTGTGGTCTGAGAGACAGTTTTTTGGTTTTTTTTTTTTTTTTTTTTTTGAGACGGAGTCTCGCTCTGTTGCCCAGGCTGGAGTGCAGTGGCCGGATCTCTGCTCACTGCAAGCTCCGTCTCCCGAGTTCATGCCATTCTCCTGCCTCAGCCTCCCGAGTAGCTGGGACTACAGGCACCCGCCACCTCGCCCGGCTAGTTTTTTGTATTTTTTAGTAGAGACGGGGTTTCACCGTTTTAGCCAGGATGGTCTCGATCTCCTGACCTCGTGATCCGCCCGTCTCGGCCTCCCAAAGTGCTAGGATTACATGCTTGAGCCACCGCGCCCGGCCTGAGAGACAGTTTGTTATAATTTCTGTTCTTTTACATTTGCTGAGGAGTACTTTTCTTCCAACTATGTGGTCAATTTTGGAATAAGTGCGATGTGGTGCTGAGAAGAATATATATTCTGTTGATTTGGGGTGGAGAGTTCTGTGGATGTCTATTAGGTCTGCTTGGTGCAGAGTTGAGTTCAATTCCTGGATATCCTTGTTAACTTTCTGTCTTGTTGATCTGTCTAATGTTGACAGTAGGGTGTTAACGTCTCCCATTATTATTGTGTGGGAGTCTAAGTCTCTTTGTAAGTCTCTAAGGACTTGCTTTATGAATCTGGGTGCTTCTGTATTGGGTGCATATATATTTAGGATAGTTAGCTCTTCTTATTGAATTGATCCCTTTACCATTATGTAATGGCCTTCTTTGTCTCCCTTGATCTTTGCTGGCTTAAAGTCTGTTTTATCAGAGACTAGAATTGCAACCCCTGCCTTTTTTTTTTTTCCATTTGCTTGGTAGATCTTCCTCCATCCCTTTATTTTGAGCCTACGTGTGTCTCTGCACGTGAGATGGGTCTCCTGAATATAGCACATTGATGGGTCTTGACTCTTTACCCAGTTTGCCAGCCTGTGTCTTTTAATTGAGGCATTTAGCTTATTTACATTTAAGGTTAATATTGTTATGTGTGAATTTGATCCTGTCACTATGATGCTAGCTGGTTATTTCGCCTGTTAATTGATGCAGTTTCTTTATAGCATCAATGGTGTTTACAATTTGGCATGTTTTTGCAGTAGCTGGTACCGTTTGTGCCTTTCCATGTTTAGTGCTTCCTTCAGGAGCTCTTGTAAGGCAGGCCTGGTGATGACAAAATCGCTCAGCATTTGCTTGTCTGTAAAGGATTTTATTTCTCCTTCACTTATGAAACTTAGTGTGGCTGGATATGAAAATTCTGGGTTGAAAATTCTTTTCTTTAAGAATGTTGAATATTGACCCCCAACTCTCTTCTGTCTTGTTGGGTTTCTGCCAAGAGATCCGCTGTTAGTCTGATGGGATTCCCTTTGGGGGTAACCCAACCTTTCTCTCTGGCTGCCCTTAACATTTTTTCCTTCATTTCAACTTTGGTGAATCTGACAATTATGTGTCTTGGAGTTGCTCTTCTCAGGGGTATCTTTGTGGCATTCTCTGTATTTCCTGAATTTCAATGTTGGCCTGCCTTGCTAGGTTGGGGAAGTTCTCCTGGATAATATCCTGCGAGTGTTTTCCAAATTGGTTCCATTCTCCCCATCACTTTCAGGTACACCAATCAAACGTAGATTTTGTCTTTTCACAGAATCGCATATTTCTTGGGGGCTTTGTTCATTTCCTTTTTACTCTTTCTTCTCTAAACTTCTCTTCTCGCTTCATTTCATTTTTTTGATCTTCCATCACTGATACTTTTTCTTCCAGTTGATCGAGTCTGTTACTGAAGCTTGTGCATTTGTCATGTAGTTCTCGTGTCATGGTTTTCATCTCTATCAGGTCATTTAAGGACTTCTCTGCATTGGTTATTCTAGTTATCCATTCATCAAATCTTTTTTCAAGGTTTTTCATTTCTTTGCGCTGGGTTCATAGTTCCTCCTTTAGCTCTTAGAAGTTTGATCGACTGAAGCCGCCTTCTCTCAACTCATCAAAGTCATTTTCCATCCAGCTTTGTTCCATTGCTGGCGAGGAGCTGCATTCCTTTGGAGGGGGACAGACACTCTGATTTTTTGAATTTTCAGCTTTTCTGCCCTGCTTTTTCCCCATCTTTGTGGTTTTATCTACCTTTGGTCTTTGATGATGGTGTCATACAGATGGGGTTTTGGTGTGGATGTCCTTTCTGTTTGTTAGTTTTCCTTCTAACAATCAGGACCCTCAGCTTCAGGTCTGTTGGAGTTTGCTTGAGGTCCACTCCAGACCCTTTTTGCCTGGGTATCAGCAGCAGAGGCTGCAGAAGAGAGAATATTGCTGAACAGCAAGTGTTGCTGTCTGATTGTTCCTCTGGAAGCTTCATCTCAGAGGTGTACCCAGCCATGTGAGGTGTGAGTTGTCAGTCTGCCCCTAGTGAAGGATGTCTCCCAGTTAGGCTACTCAGGGGTCAGGGACCCACTTGAGCAGGCTTGTCCATTCTCAGATCTCAACCTCTGTGCTGGGAGAATCACTACTGTCTTCGAAGCTGTCAGACAGGGACATTTACATCTGCAGAGGTTTCTGTTGCTTTTTGTTTAGCTATACCCTGTCCGCAGAAGTGGAGTCTACAGAGGCAGGCAGGCCTCCTTGAGCTGCGGTGGGCTCCACTCAGTTCAAGCTTCCCGCCACTTTATTTACCTGCCTAAGCCTTAGCAATGGTGGGCACCCCTCCCCCAGCCTTGCTGCTGCCTTGCAGTTAGATCTCAGACTGCTATGCTAGCAATGAGGGAGGCTCCGTGGGTGTGTGACCCTCCGAGCCAGGCACAGGATATAATCTCCTGGTGTGCCGTTTGCTAAGACCCTTGGTAAAGCTCAGTATTAGGGTGGGAGTGACCTGATTTTCCAGGTGATGTGTGTCACGGTTTCCCTTGGCTAGGAAAAGGAATTCCCTTCCCCCTTTTGCTTCCCGGGTGAGGCAATGCCTCGCCCTGCTTCAGCTCTCGTTCACTGGGCTGCACCCACTGTCCTGCACTGACTGTTGGACACACCCCATTGAGATGAACCTGGTACCTCAGTTGGAAATGCAGAAATCACCCGTCTTCTCTGTCACTCACACTGGGAGCTGGATGCTGGAGCTGCTCCTATTCGGCCATCTTGGTGCCCAATCCCCAGAAATCTTTTAAAGAAGGATCCTCCTTATTTCTGAACTGACCCTGGAAAATAAGTAACAAATGCCATTCTTGTTTCGTACTGATACCAATTTTCACAACCTTCTCTCAGATTTTTCTTTGACACTGAAACACAGATAAGCCATCTTTAATCTTTAGGCATTTTCCCTTTTAGTCTGTTCTGTTTATGTTTGTGCATATATATGTATGTGCATATGCATTTATTTAGTGGCTTGCCTATTTATTTATACCCTGCCTTATTCTGGAATGAATGAAAGGTGGCTTGTGAGAATATAGAAAATATACCAAAATTATAGTGGTTAATAATGGCAAGGAAAGAATAAATATGAGACATACATTGGAGTTTATAGTGATCACAATATGTTTAACCTAATAAGTTACTTATTAGTTAATGACTGAGCTGTTAATTTGATTCTAAGGAGACATTTAAAAAAAAAAAAAAAGTAAACCTGGTTAGGTACACAATTCACAGGGACCACAGGACATAGTCAAAGTAATTTCTCAGGAGATGCACAATTTATCTTGATGCTGAGACACAGCTGGAGTTTTTTTAAAAGTGAATATGGTACAATCCAATAAATAAACAATGCTCTCAAGACATTATATCTACAGATAAATCTATTTACTTTTTGAACCAAGAGGTTTTGAGGATATCAATTTATAGTAAAATTGTTAATATTGATAGTAATGTTTCAACATATTTTAGTGATACTTTTAATTATTATTCATGTATCTAATGTAAATTAAATGCCTAATATATACAGATCAAGGAAGGCCCAAATATTCCAGACTTACGAGGGGTTTTGAGTTAGGACAAGTTTCTTTATTCCTGGATTAATTGTTATCAGTTGTGTCAAATATATCTGAAAGGTCAAGTGAGAGAAGAGCTGAGAATTAACCATTAGATTTAGCAGTGTGGATGTCACTGTTATACTGATTTTTTTAAAAAATGGAAGAAAAGCTTGCCTGAAGAGAGGTTAAGAGAAAATGGGAGGAAATGAATCTGAAGTGGTAAATATCAACAACCTTGAAGGAAGTTACATTATAGAGGGGGGCAGAAAGGTGGAGTTATAGCTGGTCAGGGATGGGACCAGGAGAAAAGAAACTGTAATACTGGAGGAATTTCAGCCGATTTTTATGCTGATAGGAATTTTTGGTGGAGACAATTGATCAAGGAGGAATTTCTGGATGATGTCCTTGAGTAAGAAAGAGGGATGGGCTCTAGTGAAAGCATTGGCCTTAGTGGGGTACAATCACTCTGTCTATGATACAGAGTAGAGAAGAGAAGGGACTTGTAGGCAATAGTTGCGGTGAAATAGGAAACTGAGTCATCAGCTGAGAGTAGGGATGGGGAACAGATGTTGCATATTTGAGGAGACAGGAGAAGGTATTTAATTGTCATCTAAGGAAATATAGTATGATTGCCAGGTTCCCTTGAGGACACAATTCAAATTAATTCTCATAAATTTCAAGTGGGACTAGTCAGCATTCTTTTGTGCCTTTCTCCAGCCATATCAGCTGTCTGGTAGGGTGCTGTGTCACAAAAGGAGTTGACTTTAACCAATATTGGGATTTTTATGTATGTATTTGTTATTTTTAAAGTTATTATCTTTAAAAGAGTTCAGAACTGATGTATTGCACACTGTGCTTTGAATGACATCAACTTATTTATTCATTCAGTAACTGTTAGTGTGCGACTCCATGGTTCCTGCTCTCAGGGAGTTCACACCTAGTCCATGTGAATTAATGTTTGTAGAAGGAAAGGCAGCAAGCCTAGATGACATAGGTTTGGCATGCAGAAGGCAGGGACAATCCACTGCCTGGATTGAGTAACTGTTTTGAAAATGTTATGCATAAGTATAAAGATATTATATGACACACCCCGATTTACAATATTTTAAGTCAAAAGATTTCAAACTTTTATCTGAGAACCCTTTCGTACTCTTAAAAAAATTTTAAGGGCCCACAGAGTTTTTATTTATATAGGTTGTATCTATTGATATTGAAATATTAGAAATTAAAATCAATACATTTAAAAATGATTTTAACTTAAAAATAATTAAACCCATTATACAATATTTATGTTCTTATAAACAGCATACTTCTTATGAAATATAGCTTTATGGCCGGGCGCGGTGGCTCAAGCCTGTAATCCCAGCACTTTGGGAGGCCGAGGCGGGCGGATCACAAGGTCAGGAGATCGAGACCACAGTGAAACCCCGTCTCTACTAAAAATACAAAAAATTAGCCGGGCGCGGTGGCGGGCGCCTGTAGTCCCAGCTACTCAGGAGGCTGAGGCAGGAGAATGGCGGGAACCCGGGAGGCGGAGCTTGCAGTGAGCCGAGATCGCGCCACTGTACTCCAGCCTGGGCGACAGCGTGAGACTCCGTCTCAAAAAAAAAAAAAAAAAAAAAAAAAAAAAAGAAATATAGCTTTATTTCTCAAACAAAAAATGTTCAGAATCAAAAGTAGCATTGTTGTTCTTTTTCTACAAATCTCTGATTTAGTAGATGCAACTGGATCTTGTCTCTGCTTCGGCGTTTAATCTGTTGTAATATCATGCATCACATAGCCTCTGGGAAACTCCACTGTGCACTTGGGATATAATAAGAGCAAGCAAGGCAAAAAGCAGTTTAGTATTATTATAAATATAATTGTGACCTTATGTACTCTTCAAAGGGTCTTGGGGGCTCCAGTAGTCTCTGGAGAACTTTGATAACAACTACTCTCAGTAATAGCTAACTAAAAGGTGAAACAAACATGGACATTAGCTGTAACAGTTGCCTATGGGCATTGCACACACACACACAAAAAAACTTGGCCAACAATTTAATTAGAATAAAAAAGCATTGATTGATAATTTTTAAGTTGTGTTTTTTTGTTGTTTTTATTTTGCCTTTTATTTAACCAGTGCGTTTTTTTAAGACAAAGAACTGGTGAAATTTAAGGAATCTGAAATTCAACTATTTTTTAATTCTTCACTGTTCAATCCTGGAAGCTGAGGTTCAAAGAAATAATAATCTATGTCTCAATGATAGTTAAGGATAGCTACATGTTTTAAAATAAAATATGGAAATCCATTAAATTGAGTCGTCAAAACAATTACGTGCAATTAGTTTAAAAATTGAGTATTTCAAATAATGTAAGTTAGCATCCAGATTCGATCATTTTGAAACTATCCTTTTTGAAATAATTCTAATTTTTTGTCAAACCACGCTATTTATACACTACTAGTTATCCACTGGTGGCTGCTTGCAGATGAGGCATAAGGTCTGGAAGGGATTAAGAAGTTGTTCTTGTTCTTGGATTTTCTTTGTAATTTCAAATCGTTATAAGTCATGGTGACACTGTGGTATATTAGATACTTGCTTAAAGAACATCAAAGACAAAAAGGAAAGAAAAGAATGGAAAGCCATTATAGAGTTTAGAGTTTTCTAAAATCCATTTTCCTTATTAACCATAGTAATAAATACTCCTTTGACAACAAATGTTATTTAATGGGCAATACTTGGAGCTGCTGCAAATCTTCACTATCAATTGTACACTTTAATTAAAAACTAAGAAACAGCATAAATCCCCATGCATCTTTAAAAGAAATGCAAATTCAATGTTATCATTTAATGCTATAAACAGCTGAGATATATATATCAATTTATATCAATTCATATCAATTTATATCAATTCATATCAATTTATATATCAAATATATCAATTTAGTGGAGATATATATTTGTTTATTCATTTCACATTTCAGGAGTATGCCTAGAGGGAGGAAAGATATTATCTGCTCTGTCAAACAGAATAGATATTTATTATTCGGCATATTTTCATAGTGGAGGAAATATACAACCATAAACCTAGCTAGAAATTTAAAACTTATAAACAGAAATTTGAGAAAAGAAAAGACAAACATGTCTTCAGTATCCTTTGCTCCCCACTTTTTAAGATAGGCAGTTCTCATTTTGAAGCCCGTGCTACTCACACGCTACTGGTTATCCAGGGGCAGCTTGCTTAGAGATGAAGCATAATGTCTCCACATGAGACGAAAAGGGAATAGTCAACAGTAATAATCAACCTTGTTGAGCCTTGAGCTCCTTGTCTATTACATTTGTTTCTTCCAGTGTGCATCAGAGTAATATATCTCATTAAATGTCACCTTTGCTAAGATTATAGGCTTTCCCTAAAGTTAAAGGTAAAAGTTTTATATAAGCGAAACATTTAGTAGAGCCTTAGAAATGCCTTGTAGAACAAACAACATTCATTCAACAAATATCTGAGCACCTAGGACTGTGATTCTCAATTCTGGCTGCACATTAACACCACAAGGGAAGCTGGCATTTTAAAACACCAATGCCCTGGCTGCATCCCACATCAATTAAAGCAGTGTCTCTAGGGTAAGAATCAGCAAGCAGAACTGGTTTTAACTCCCCAATTCTAATGTGCTAGAAACAGCTGTACTCACTGAAGATGAGTAAAACATGGTACTTATCCAGGAAACTTGAAGACTACTGTAAAAGACAAGTATACCTGTAGAAAATTGCACTATAATATAATATGAGATATAGAATATATATTTTCTAGCTATTACAGACTATGTTCTGGGACCTATACATGCATGCTGTTATTTCTAATCTATAAAATCTTGTTAATTTGTTATTATTATCATGTTACAGATGTTGAAATTAGACTTCTAAGAGATTAGTAAATTGACCAAGTTTACATGCTAGTAAATGGTACAATGGCTGTTCAGCCTGCATCTTTCTGAGTCCAAAGCTTGAACCCTTTACACTAAGGCACACTGTCTCTGGGGAGGTTCTCAGAGGTAGTAACATTCGAGTTGAGTCTCTAGGAATGAGTAGACTTGGGTACATAGGCAATGAGATAAGGGCATTCCATGTTGTGCCAAATACAAGGAAGCATGAAGGAGCACGCTTGTTGAAACACTACATATCATTCCACATAGCCATCTAGAGTGGTCACTGATTATGTTTCATGAATGATGCACTGTGAAACTGTGAAAGTAATCAAAGATTATGTGATAGATGTTAAATATTTTTATTTAAACACCAAAAGATTAAGGAGGTGTAAATTAAATTCACAGTAACTTGTAGTAGATGTCCATTATTTTGTCTGTTCAGCAACTTCTGGAAACATTACTCTGCCATTTTGGGGATATGCCTTACTCTCTTCCCAATCATGTGGTTACATGATTCTTACATGCTCTTATCTGTCATTTCCTGACTCTAAACCACTGATCTCCCTTTATTGGCTCAGGAGAGCAGCCACAGCAATAAGTGTTTCCCCAGTTTCTGACCTAAAAATGAGGAAGAAAGTTGGTGCCTGTCTTCAGACAGATGATGTAAGATGTGAAGCCTGGGAGCTACTGACAACTACCTTGCTGCTGCATGTTCACAGAAAAGAGAAATGGGAACTCAGACAGAGAGTCTCTGATTCTGACTGTCCCATAGGTCCAGCTATATGCCTAATTGTATTAGGATGGCCAACATTATTAGGATGGTTAATAGTAGCAAATAACCTCCAAATCACAGCAGTTTAAATAATACAGGTTTATTTCTTGTACTTGTTTGTATCTATAAGGGATCAGTTGAGGACTGGATCATCGCGATCATGTAGGGACCCTGATGTGCGGAGCAGACCTTCTTCCATGTTGTTGCTCCCATGTCAGAGGGAAATGAACGCACTCTGAAGGGTCTCTTACCAATAATTAAATGCTCTGGTCCAGAAATGCCACTTACCACTTCCATTCATAAATCATTAACCAGGAGTGGTTGGTTAAATTGCCCTACCTAACCATATGGTGGGGGTATGAAGTACAAACCATATGGCTATACTGGGGGACAACAAGGAAATAGTTGATCAAAAAGCACTACTGACTAGCACAGTAACATACCCACAGATATTTTTTTGAATCCTTCATATTCCATGAGAAGTGCTATTATCTTTCCAATAATTTCCTTTAATTTAAATTTAATACATTAGTTTTTACTTTCATGAAGTTAATACATTTCTATAAAGTATGTGGTGCTAAAAGACTTAAGGAAAAAATAGGAGTCCTCCCCACCGCTCTCTGTCCTGGCTCAAAAACACAATCACTTCCCATGCTTTAAGGAGCTTCAGCCTCTGCTATGTCAATTACTGCTTCATTAGCTGCCTTCATTCTGCCCAAAATATGTTGACCATTCTTATGTACAATACTCTCATGGGCTAGGAGTTTTCTTTTAATATGGATATGCCTAGAAACAAATGTGATATATTCGGTGTTTCCTCTTCCCTCCTTACATAATCTGAGTGTTTATCCCTTTAAATATGTACATTTACTGTTGTTTTGATGGGGTTTCAGGAGGAAACAAATATGCCACCTATATTTACATCTTCCACCCCCTATATCCAAGTTCTAATTGGGTTTCACTCTGCTGACATTAAAGGAGTCCCAGAAAATGTGAAGTTCTTTAAATCTCTGGTCTTCAAACTGCACTAATAACATAGAGTTGCAAACAGTGCAGAGACATGTGGAATGAAATTTATTTGAAAGTGAATATTGCAAACACAAAATTATTTCCAGGAAGCGTGGCATATTTTCATGTGACATTATCAAAGTCAACCTTGAATTTACAGGTAGAAATTACATTTGGAGAATCTATGAAGTATTCTGAAATTACACTTACAGTAGTCCCCACTTATACATGGTTTTATTTTCTGTGGTTTCAGTGTAGTCTGAAAATAGGTGGGTGCAATTCGATAATATATTTTGAGGAAGAGAGAGAGACCACATTCACATAACTTGTATTATAATATATTGTTATAATTGTTCTATTTTATGATTGTTAATCTCTTACTCTGCTTAATTACGATAAACTAAACTTTATCATAGGTATATATGTATAAGAAAAAAAGTATATATAGGGCTGGTACTATCTGAGTTTTTAGACATTCACTGGGGATCTTGGAATGTATCCCCCTTGGAATAGAGGGGACTACTATATTTGTATTTTAGCATTTCCAGGATCCTTTCTACCTAGCTCAAGAGTTACAATACAAAAGCTAACCTAGCATTGGGACTCAACAGAGAGAAATAAAAGTTTTAGTCTTGTCAGCTCATTGATTTTATGACACTGACTTATTTTTCTCCAGGCTTTAGAAATCTTTGCAACTCTTATCCCTCTTTTTCTCTGTTCTGTTTTGAGAATCCTCTGGGGATCTCTTATAGATTTTTTTTCCCAATAAAGGTTAGGAGCCTCTTAGGGGTCTTTCAAGAGCACATAAGAATGACAGAGTATAGGACAGAGTTTGTTCTCAGAATAATATACACTATTGTATGCACAGAAACCATTATTTAGATTATTATAGGTATATGTGAATATTCCACAGATGATAATTAAAATAAATGTTATCCTTTTATTATAGTCACTATGATGCAGACAGAAAAAAAACTGTGATTGACTGTTTTCTCAATTCTCAGAGAAAATTTTAGCACTAGGAATATATTTTTATATCTTAGGAGCTTTCTTGTGTTGATATTTTATGTCTTGCTTTTCTGTTTCCATTAGGAGTATTGTATTAACACTTGACTCAAAGTTACTGAAATGTAAATATCTATTGCATTTGGAGTACTTCTAGCTTAACCAAAATTTTCAACATCCTGCAGTAGGATGAAATGCACTGCAATGAATTATATGCACACCTACAACTTCACTTAAAACATTTATTAAAGTGTTGAGACACTAATCTCCTTTAGAAGTTAAAATAAAATGAACTTAGATGACAAGAATTTATTCTGTCATTAGACAAATCCTCGTGCCCCTTTGTCCCATAACGCTTTTGTTAGGTGCTATTACCCTAGTACTTCATACTGAGTTTAGGAGATTTCTTAAGAGTGATACTGAAAAGAAAGAAAAGAGAACTACTTTTATGTCAGATAAATAAGGCCGAGACATTACACAGGCATTATACATTTTAGAGTAAGGAAACTGTATTTTAAGAAAGATAAATCTAGATGGCAATCTAACCCCACATGTATTTCTTGTCTTACAAAATCTCCATTTATTTGTATGAGTAGAAAACAGTTTCATGTGTGGTATGTTAGGTCCTCCAATAATCATCTCCAAAGAAATAAGTCCCATATAATTGCAAAACTACAGCAAACTAAAATGATTTTCCTTTTAAATGAAGACTTTTAATGTGGGATAAAAGGAAAAACAAAAATTGCATCAATTACCCATTCCTTTCATTTTACACCCTGGCATACAAAATAAAATATGCTTATTGTTGGCTGGTATGGAGGGGTTCTCTTTTAGTATATTTTTTGGTGATGGGTATGACCTGCCTTCTCTTGGACCAATCACTACAACTTGTTTTCTGTAATTTATCTGCTGGGTAAATTATAAGGGTTCAAGCTGGAGCTCACAATATTAGTTAATTAGCAGGTGAGCATCACAGTGGCCCATACTTTTCAGGAGCTCCGATGTCCACCAGGTGTAGGTCTCTTTTTCACTGTTCCGTTTTCCCAAATCTGCTAAGTCATTATTAGTTTTTTTTTCCTCATCAACTTGTTTATTATTTTGATTTTTGGGGGGAAGTAGAAAATTAATTAACACTGGGCTCTATTGCTTTAATCTACTTAGTGTAATAAAATTTGATGAATGTAAATTAGTAAATTTTCTGGCCATGTTTTCATGACTAGCTCAAATTATCCCTGTTTTTAAAATGTATTCAATAAATAGTTATTGAGGCTTATTGTGTGCCAGGTGCTTTTCCAAGTGGTGGGCATACAACTCTGAACAAAAACAGACCATGTCACTATTCCAGTGGAGGTGCATTTAGGTGGGGGAGACAAACAGATAATCATGTATGTCAAGAGGTGATAAATGCCAAGAATAAAAAATAGAGCAAAGCAATGAGATCAGATAATGAATGATGCAGTGTGTGCTGATTTGAATAAGGTCACCTAGGAAGTCCTCTTTGATAACTTGTCATTTGAGCCAAAACTTAAAAGAATCGAAGAAGAAAGCCATACAGGTATCTTGAGGGAAAATGCTTCTGACAGAAACTACAAGTGGAAAGGCTCTGAGGCAGGTGTGTAATTGTCCTAGTGAAGGTTCAGCAAAGAACTCAATGTGGCTGAAGGGGAGTTAGAAAGGGTAGCGTGATAGATGCAGACAAGGGGAATGGGAGGTGGTAAGATAACAGATCTAACCATGGAGGCCATGACAAAATTAATGTATGCAAATCAGTAGCTCTCTTATACACCAAGAGCAACCAAGCAGAGAATCAATCAAGAACTCAACCCCTTTTACAGTAGCTGCAAAAAAAAAAAAAAAAATGCTTAGAAAATAAATGCAATAAATAATAATAAATAAAAATAAAATAGATAACTAAAGAGGCAAAAGACCTGTATAAGGAAAAGTACAGAGCACTGTTGAAAGAAATCATAGATGACACAAACAAGTGGAAACACATCCCATGCTCATGGATGGGAAGAGTCAATATTGTGAAAATAACCATACGCCCAAAAGCAATCAACAAATTCAATGCAACTCCCATCAAAATACTACCATCATTCTTCACAGAACCAAAAAAAAAAATCCTAAAATTCATATGGAACCAAAAAGAGCCCACATAACCAAAGAAAGACTAAACAAAAAGAAGAAATCTGCAGGTATCACATTACCTGATTTCAAACTATACTATAAGGCCATAGTCACCAAAACCACATGGTACTGGTATAAAAATAGGCACATAGACCAATGGAACAGAATAGAAACTCCAGAAATAAAGCTATATACTTACAGCCAACTGCTCTTTGATGAAGCAAACAAAAGCATAAAGTGGGGGAAGGACACTCTTTTCAACAAATGGTGCTGGGATAATTGGCAAGCCACATGTAGGAGAATGAAACTGGATCCTCATGTCTCACCTTATACAAAAATTAATTCAAGATATATCAAGAACTTAAATCTGAAACTATAAAAATTCTAGAAGATAACTTTGAAAAAATCCTTCTAGACATTGGCTTGGGCAAGGCTTTCATGACCAAGAACCCAAAAGCAAATGCAATAAAAACAAAGCTAAATTGCTAGGATTTAATTACACGAAAGAGTTTCTGCACAGGAAAAGGAACAGTCAGCACAGTAAAAAGATAGCCCACAGAGTGGGACAAAATCTTCACAATCTATACATCTGACATACACATCAGACTAATATCCAGAATCTACAACAAACTCAAACAAATTAGCAAGAAAAAAAATTCCATAAAAAAGTGGGCTAAGGGCACTAACAGTCAATTCTCAAAATAAAATATACAAATGCCCAACAAACATATGGAAAAATGCTCAACATCAGTAATGATTAGGGAAATGCAGATCAAAACCACAATGTGACACCACTTTACTCCTGCAAAAATGGCCATAATCAAAAAAATCAAAAAACAGTAGATGTTGGTGTGGATGCAGTGAACAGAAAACACTTCTACACTGCTGGCAGAAATGTAAACTAGTGCAACCACTATGGAAAACATTGTGGAGATTTCTTAAAGAACTAAAAGTAGAAATACCATTTGATCCAGCGATACCACTACTGGGTATCTATCCAGAGGAATAGAAGTCATTATACAAGAAATATACTTGCACATGCATGTTTACAGCACCACAATTCACAATTGCAAAAGGGTGAAACCAACCCAAAGCCCATCAATCAATGAGTGGATAAAGAAACTATGGCATATATAGATGATGGAATACTACTCAGCCAGTAAAAAAATGAATTAATGGCATTCACAGCAACCTGGATGAGAATTGGAGACTAATATTCTAACTGAAGTAACTCAGGAGTGGAAAACCAAATATTGCATGTTCTCATGCATAACTGGGAGCTAAGCTATGAGGATGCAATGGCATAAGAATGACACGATGGACTTTGGGACTTAGGGGGCAAGGGTGGGAAGGGGGTGAGTGGTAGAAGACTACATATTGAGTGTAGTGTATACCCCTTGGGTGATGGGTACACCAAAATCTCATGCAATCACCACTAAAGAACTTTTTCATGTAACCAAACACCACCTGTTTCCCCAATAACCTGTGGAAATTTTTTAAAAATAAAAAATTAAAAGTAAAATAAATTTTAGGAAACTGGGAATAAAAATAAGAAAAAGTTCATAGATTATCCAGGTAACCATGTCACCAGACACAGACTTTTAAACAATCATGCCAAATATATTTATTAAAATAGAGAACAGTTTAAGAACTCTCGCAGAGGATTGCAAATAGTAAAGATAAAAATGAAATTCTATAACTATAAAAATCATTATTTGAAATTCAGAATTAAATCAATGTGATTAACAACAGATTCACTGGAGAGAGAAATACCAAACTAAATGATAGGTCAAAAGAAATAAAGAAATTATCAGTCTGAAGCATAGTGAGACCAAAGAATGAAATATACAAAAAGAAAAACTGTAAGGGCATAAGAAATATGTTGAATAGAACCCCAGAAAGAATTTAGGTACTATTTGAAAAATTGATGGTTGGAAATTTTCTAAATATGATCAAGAGCAGAAAACTACAAATTAAAGAAGCCCTACAAACTCTGGCAGAGTAAATTAAAAGAAAGCTACACATAGAGGTATAATAATAAAACCTCAAAAAAATGAAAAAGATAAAAAACACTCAAAGCAGCCGAATGGAAAAGGACATATTACCTCTAAAGGACAACAATAGAACTGACAGCTGCTTTCTCAAAACCAACAACGAAAGCCAATTGACTCCTTGAATTGCTGAGAGAAAATAACTACTGAGTTCAAATTTTATACCCAATTAAAATAAAGTTCAAAAATGAATGGTGGCATAAATAGGTATTGGACAAAGAAAAACAGAGAAGCTGTCAACATCAGACACTCCTGCTAGATTCTTGGAAGACTGATATAGGTAGGTACATATGAGCTAAAATTGACCATATAACCAAAAGTTGTATCTTTTAACACTTTAAGTACATATAGAATTAAAATAAACCACAATAAATAGAAAGAAAGAGTAAATGAAGGAATTCTAAGGCTTCTACCTTATTTGGGAAGAGACAGAAGTATCAATATATGTTAGACTTCAATAAGTCAAGGATACATTTTATAACCTTAAAGATCACAGGTAAAAGATTAGTATAACTTCTAAGACAATGAATAAAGGATAGTAACAATTGCTACGAGAACGGTAAGAAAAGGAAAATAATTATTTAGATGTAACCAATTGAAAGCAAAAAGTAAGATAATAGATTTAAAATGTCATGTAATATAATTGAATGTAAATTAAAGGACAGATATTTTCATAAAGAATAAAAAAACCAAGTCTAACGATACACTGGTTAGAAGAAATACTGAATAGATCAGCATATTAGAAAGATTGAAAGTAAAACCATGGAAAAGGAATAGCATGCAAATATTATCCAAATAAAGTTACTTTAGTTATATTCATACTAGACCAAATGTACTTAAAGGCAAAAAACATTAGTAATAACTTATAACTCTGTAATACTAAACGGTTTAGTTCACCAGAAAGACACAAATGTTCTAAATTTGAATGTATTTAATAAGGTAATCTCATGATATATAAAACAAAGAAATACAGGAAAAACAACTTTGTAATCAGAGTGGGATATTTTAATAAGCCTCTCTCAGTACCAGACAGAACAAATAGTTTACAAATCAGTAAAGTTATAGATTTGAACAAAATAATTTAGAAAAATTGACATTATAAAACACGGGTACTGACAACTATAGTAAGCATAGAAAATTTACCAAAATTGTCCACAAGCTGGGTCATGACGTCTCAACAAATTTCAAAGAATTAAAAACAGAAGAAAGGTTCTGTGATCATTGTGGAATTAGGCTGGAAGCCAATCACATAGAGATAACTAGAAACTCACCATATGTCTGGAAATTTAAAAATAATTCACTTATAAATAATTCATGGATCTGGGATGAAATCGTAATGGTTATTAGAAAATATGTTGAACTAAATTGTAACAAAAATAAACACCAGTCAGGTGCTATGGCTCATGCCTGTGATTCCAGCACTTTAAAAGGCCAAAGCTGGCAGATAACCAAGGTCAGGAGTTCGAGACCAGCCTGACCAACATGGTGAAACCCTGTCTCTACTAAAAATACAAAAATTAGCCAGGCGTGGTGGCACACACCTGTAATCCCAGCTACTCAGGAGGCTAAGGCAGGAGAATCGCTTGCACCCAGGAGGCAGAGGCTGCAGTGAACTGAGAACTTGCCACTACACTCCAGCCTGGGCAACAGAGCAAGACTCCATCTCAAAAACTAAAAATAAATACATAAATAAACAAACATCAAACCTTGTGGATGAAACACAGCAATGATTACAAGGACAATCATTAGAAAAAAAGCAAGACTACAAATCAATGATCTAACAGTCTAGAGAAAGATTGGAAGATAATGATAGCTGCCTAAATCCAACTCTCCTCTCATATCCTCTCCCCAGATCATAAGATCAATGGGTGCAAATAAAACCTCACAAGAGCCACACTTTTAGCATTAACCAGGAGGCAGAGACTACCATGAACTTTGTATTTCCTGTAGCTAGAGAAATGAAAAACTTCCAACAGAGCTTGCATTATTGCTACAAACCCATGGGTGTGTGAAGTGAGGAAAGGAGACCTAGGGGTCTGAAAGTAAAAGAGGAGAGAGGGACAGAGGACATGGATGAGGCATAAACAAAATCACCCTTACAATGAGAAAGTCCAACACTAACGGTGAAATACTCAACAGAGATCTGGGACTTAGTAATTCACAACACCAACTATAGGGAAGGAGTTTGGAAGTGACCAAAGGTGACAGCCTCAGAGAAACATTACATATGGGGAAATTAGATAACTACATAAAGTGTGGCAGGCAGGGGAAGAAGGAAAGAAGAGGGGGAAATTAAGACAATATTGTCCACATGAGCCCCTCTTGAGGAATGTAATGAATGTATCCTCCAGCCTAGAGATAACCATGGAAACATCAACAAAATGAAAAATAGTAAGCATTTACTATATTTAATTGTAGAGATAAGATTAAAGCAGAAAGTGAAGGCAGGTTTGGAAAAATAATGTGTAGATATTGTATGTTCTGACAAAGTAGAAATAATGCAACTAAATGACTAGGAAGTAAATGCAGAGAGAAAGGGGAAAATAGACTACTCTTGACTGCTGTGTAGGTAGCAAGTGGGAGTCAAAGGATATCATTTGAATTGGCTTCCCAGACAGTAAAATGTTAAGTAAGAAAATAAGGGGCTTAAGAGCATAGTAAAAAGTGTACACGTAAAGATAGCCAACAGAATAAAAATACAAAGCTTCCTACTACCAGAAAATTTTAAAAAAATAATAAACACACCAAAGAAACAGCATAATATACATGGCACATATAAAGTATGAAATGATCCACTTGAGACCAAGTATATCCATTATATCAATAAAGATGAAAATGCTTTGCTTGTCTATTAAAATAAAAACATTTTAAAGTTGGCTTATGAAGGAAAAGCCAACATTAGCCTGTGTACAAGAAATATGGCCAAAACATGGCATTGAAAAGCTGAAACTAAAGGCATGGACAAAGACACAACAGATAAAGACACAGTCAGGTGGAAATAATAAAAAAGCAGATGTTCTGACTCTTGTATCAGATAAAGTAGAATTCTGGGTAATAAAAATTAAATGAGACATAGGACACCTTCTAATACTAAAAGCTGTAATTCATTATGAAGAGGTAAGTTACAAATATCTATGCACCAAAAAGCACAGCAAGTCTTATAAAAAGTAAAAATAAAGTTTTCAACTCAAAAAGCTAGAAATAAAACAAAAGACACCCCAAAAAAGCACAAGGAGGCAAATACTAATGATAAAAAAAGAAATTAATAAGGTAGAGAATAGAAAAGTGTATCAATCCAATAGGCCAAAATTCTGGGTCCTTGGAAAAATTAACAAACACGTTACTATTAATAGCAAATTTATTCAAGAAATAAGGAGAAAAATATGAAATAATAAATGACAAGTGGAAATGATGATTAATACTGAGAAAAAAATTTTTTTAAGACGAAGTCGCCCTCTGTCGCCCAGGCTGGAGTGCAGTGGCGTGATCTCGGCTCACTGCAGCCTCTGCCTCCTGAGTTCAAGCGATTCTCCTGCTTCATCCTCCTGAGTAGCTGGAATTACAGGTGGGTACCACCTGCATTAGACATGGCTAATTTTTGTATTTTTAGTAGAGACAGGGTTTCACCATGTTGGTCAGGCTGGTCTTGAACTCCTGACCTTGTGATCCACCCGCCTCGGCCTCCCAAAGTGCTGGGATTACAGGCGTGAGCCACCATGCCTGGCCAGAAAAAATTTTTTAAATCACATGATGCTACTCTGTACACCTTTATGCAAACAAAATTGAAAACTCAGATAAAGTGAATATTTTCTTAGGAAGAGATAGTTTACCAAAACTGACCTCAGTAAAAATAGAAAGCTTAAATAGACCCACTTGTGTAGAAGAAATAGAAGAGTTATCAAGGAACTACAATGTAAAAAAAAAAAAAGCAGCAGAGCCAGATGGTTTTGAAGAATAATTTTATAAACTTCAGAGCCCAATTAGTGTCTATGCTATATAAATTACTGAGAAAAATTTTTAAAGTATACATTATTTTTACAAAACAAGTATAACATCTATGACTCAATTTTGTTAAATGTAACACAAAAAAGAAGCCAATAGATAAATATTACTTATAAATATTAATGAAAAACTTCTAAATAAAATATAAACTGAGCAACTTTGATACTTCATTAAGAAAGTAATAGACTGAGTAGAATTTATACTAACAATGTAAGAATGTTAGTTAATATTAGGAATATTAGGAAATCTACTGATATAATCTGCCATTTTAATTGGTGGAGAAAGAAACATCATATAATTTTACAAGGATGCTAGAAAAGCCTTTTACGAAATCAACCCTCATTCCTAATAAAAATTTCCAGAAAATAAGAATAGATGTATTCTTCCTCAGTGTGATTATAGACTACACACACACACACACACTCCACACTAAATCCATCACTGTAATGAGAAATTGAAAAATGCCATTAAACTGAGAACATAAGTCACAGGGAGAAAATATTTGCAATTTATCGGTCTGGAAAGATTAGATCCAAGATATAAAGACCTCTTATAATTCAATATTTAAAAGATAAACAGTTCAATAAAAAAATTGGGAAAAAAGATTTGACCAAATACTATACAAAAACCATGTAAAAACATTTCTTGTTATTTCACATAAGAGGTGCTAAGCATCATTGGTCACAGAAAAATGCAAATTCAAAGCCACAGTAAGATACCGTACCTACCCATTAGAATGGCTAAAATTTAAAAAACTACTAGCAAATGTTGGTAAGAATGTCAAACAGCAGACACGCTATACACTGCTGCTAAGAGTGTGAAACACTACCACCATTTAGGAAATAGTTTAGTATTTTCTAATAAGTGAACATACTCTTACCTAATATGACACAATGATTTCATTCCCAGATATTTACTGGAGAAATAAAAACACATGTCCATGTAAACACCTGTTCATAACATTTCATTCATAACAGCTCCAAACTGGAAGCAGCTTAGGTGTTCATTAGGAAAATGGATAGACAAATTGTGGTATATTTGTACAATAGAGTGCTACTCAGCATTAAAAGGAACACACTACTAATGCATGCAAAACATGAAAGAATCTCAAGTATTATGTTAAGTGAAAAAAATCAGACCTAAAGAGTATACATAGAGAGTTATATGAAATTCTAGATCAGACAAAAGTAATCTATAGTGATACAAATCACATCACTAATGTATGTTAATAGTGGTTGGTTTGGGATAGTGTGATTCTTTTTAGTTAGTTATTTAAATATTTTCCTTATTTGTATTTTTGACTTTTTCTGTAGAAAGTATATATTTAGTTCAAATTTAAAAAGAGGATGGCCAGGTATACTGGCTCATGCCTGTAATCTCAGCACTTTGGGAGGCCAAGCCAGGAGGGTCAGTTGTGTCCAGGAGTTCAAGACCAGCTGAACAACATAGTGTCTTTACCAAAAAAAAAAATCAAAAATTAGCCAGGCATGGTGGGACCTATAGTTCCAGTACTCAGGAGGCTGAGGCAGGATTGCCTGAGCCTAGGAGATGGAGGCTGCAGTGAGCCATGATCGCACCGCTGCACTCAGCCTGGGTGACAGAGTGAGACTCTGTGTCAAAAAAAAAAAAAAAAAAAAAAGAGAGAGAGATAGGATTACATGTTAAGGCAGGGATCCCCAACCCCTGGGCCGAGGATGGGTACTGGACCATGGTCTGTTAGGAACCAGCTGCACAGCAGGAGGTGAGCCTCGGCTGGCAAGCATTACCACCTGAGCTCTGCCTCCTGTAGGATCAGCAGCAGGAGAGCAAACCCTATTGTGAACTGCGCATGCGAGGGACCTAGATTGCACAGCTCCTTATGAGAATCTAAAGCCTGATGATCTTAGTTGGAACAGCTTCATCCCAAACCCACCCTCCCACCCTCCCTCCTCGATCCCTGTTCCTCCATGGAAAAACTCCATGAAACTGGTCCCTGGTGCCAAAAAGGGGGGACCGCTGTGTTAAGGTATTTAGATGTCTATTTTCTACAACATTTCCCTCAGCCAAGTACCAATGTACTAGCACATGCTTTCCTGGAACGATTAGGCCAAGAATCTTTGCGAAATGTATTAATTTCTCACCACATAATGTCAACCTGCTCCACATTTCCAAGGAATTCTACTTTGTTCATGAAAGTTGTCCGTTTTCCTTTTGATGTTTCCATTCTTTTCACGCCAATGCCCTGTCAGAGGAAACAGAATGAACTGCAGCTACATCAAGGGCAGATTAATTTTAGATGCAGGTCTAAATATTTTTTACTAGCGATAAGTGTTAAATGAATTAGTTAATCCAGTTTTAGAAAACAGAATCAAATTATATATCTTTTTACTTGATAGATTCAATATTTGGCATATTAAAATTTTATGAATCTTGTAACTCAGTTTCCTTTTATGAAGGTCATTTTTGATGAATCTATGTCATCTTTCCTGCTTGCCTTCTTTCTTTGTGTTTGGGCTGCAACTGGGCCAAACAAGTTTTCTCAGGTATTAATCCACAGTTATTAAAAACAAAGGAAATAGCATAAGAGTTTGTTCAGAACATGACTACTACTCTATTACTGTATGGAGTTGACTGAGTAATCATGAGACCTCAACTAAGGAAGAGCCCTGTAACAAACTTTGCAATAATAACACTAAATTCTTATTTAACATTAAATAATATTTATTTAATTTATATAATTTATTTAATAATTATTAATGTTGGCCGGGCGCGGTGGCTCAAGCCTGTAATCCCAGCACTTTGGGAGGTCGAGACGGGTGGATCACGAGGTCAGGAGATCGAGACCATCCTGGCTAACATGGTGAAACCCCGTCTCTACTAAAAAATAACAAAAAACTAGCCGGACGATGTGGCGGACGCCTGTAGTCCCAGCTACTCGGGAGGCTGAGGCAGGAGAATGGCGTGAACCCGGGAGGCGGAGCTTGCAGTGAGCTGAGATCCGGCCACTGCACTCCAGCCTGGGCGACAGAGCAAGACTCCGTCTCAAAAAAAAAAAAAAAAAAAAAAAAAATTATTATTAATGTTATATTTAATAATAACATTAAATTATTAACAATAAATTATTATTTATTAGTATGGCACAAGGGGGTTTTAATCTTCAAAATAGTCCTTGGAATTTTAATTTTCAGAAAATTATGTTAGTCCATTTGTTTACAGCTTATAACAACGCTGTCTCTATCATTATATAATCTTTTAAATAATTAATTTGGAAAATAGGAGAATTTGCTAACTGTGAAAGTAGGATAAGCTATTGTGACCCCTGTGGTCATTGGTTAAATTTCATTGACCATATGGTCTCACAACCAATAAATCCTAATTAAATATTTAGTATTTAAGATCCTAAATATTTAGGATTTAAAGTATTCATATGTTGTTTACAAAATTTTACAAAAATCATTATTGCTCCCTCAGAGCTCTGTATACTTTGCATTTATCTTCAATGAGCTCCTCCTCACTGAGACCCTAGCATAATAAAAATACATTATTCAATGTCTCTGGAGAAAAAGCTTTTCTAGCATGTAAATTTTAAGCACAAGCAGCATATACTTTTAAATAATTAACTTTACTTTTTCAACAAATTTAATGGAAATATTTGTTAAATGTTATTTTTATCTCCACCTTTTAAACAAAAATGCCTATAACCTAATTTAATGATAATACTTACACATTACCCAACATAACAACTTGTAACATCCTCAAACCAATCCTTTTAAACTATCATTATCATCATTTGATATGATTATTACTATTTAATCCATGAAATATTACTGTAATTTCATTTTAATTAATTTTAATTTTAGAGCTTAGAGTTTTTTCAATTTACTTTTTTTTAACTTAAACATTTTTTAGTCCAGGCACAGTGGCTCATGCCTGTAATTCCAGCACTTTTGGGAGGCCAAGGCGGGCACATCATTTGAGGTCAGGAGTTCAAAACTGGCCTGGCCAACATGGTGAAATCCCGTCTCTACTGAAAATACAAAAATTAGCTGGGTGTGGTGGTGGGTGCCTGTAATTCTAGCTACTTGGGAGGCTAAGGCAGGAGAATTGCTTGAGCCCAGGAGGGAGAGGTTGCAGTGAGCAGAGATCGCACCACTGCACTCCAGCCTGGGCGACAGAACAAGACTCCATCTCGGAGGGGAAAAAAAAATTATATGTTGTGAAAAACACATAACATAAAATTTACCATGTTAACTATCTTTAAAGTGTAAAATTCAATAGTGTTAAGTTTATTTAACAATAGCTCTCCAGAACTTTTGGAGTTTTTTAATAACCTCATTACAAAGTCAAAACAAGTGTCAAAATATTATTTTAATTTAGATATATTGAATTGGCTTGTTATTGGTATTGTATACATCATCCAAAATTTGGATTTGTTAAATAGAATCATTTGTAAGAGGAGTTTTCTATATAAGGGCAATTATTGTGTTTTTCTCATTTGTCTCTCTTTATGATAAAATTATGGCTTGAATTTTAGGTCCTACTTCTTTATTTGAGATATTGTTAGTTAACTCTGTTGAGAGGTTCACAGTCATAGTTGTGGATGAGTGCAGTTGCTGCTGCACTACAAATGCTTGAAATGCATGTGATTAAATTACATTCTGGTGGCCTGTCTCTGGAGACTCTCTAATCAGTGTATGCCAATAGCAATGACGGAAGACATAAACTGGGCTCTAAAATGATAATAGTATTGGCTGCCTTCATATAGCAGGGTAAATGACTTTAGAGGTTTGACTTCAGGCTTCTTCGACACGAACCAATAAAATTTTTTAAAAGAGATTTCAGAAAATGAGTGTGTTACAAAGGATGAATAAATCTTAAATGCCAAATATTCATGACTCAAGAGGCAACTTGAACTAATTAGCGTGCCAGCACTAACTCAAGCCAGGAAGTCAAGGATGCTGGTGGCATGAGTTATGCCATCTCTCCCAGATGCAGGTATGACGATGGAGTGTGCAGGTCCTGCCATAGGCAGGCTGTTCCTTTGGTGTCTTCCTGTGGCCCTTGTCTGGGTCCCTTCTCTTCCTTCTAGCTAAGCCTCACTTCCCGTGTCATTACCACTGCCACATTCTTATTAGCTGTCTGTCAAGGTGTTAGAGTCAGATGGGCCTGGGTGACGGTGGCTAAAATTACTGGACTTTCTCAGACCAGTCTCCTCTTCTGTAAAATGGGGAAATAATGCCCACTTCATAGGCTTCTTTTTAAGATTAAACTGGATAATCCTTTCATTGCAGGAAACTCAAGCTAGGAAAAAGGTCCACTATTTTTTGACAGTTTTTATACCCTGGATTAGAAGTGTGTGGAAAGGGACTGCTATGCTACAATCGCCAGCAGTGTTCCTGTTTCTGTCTGAGAGACAACTATGTTGTTCCTTCAGGTAAAGTCTCTATTTACTTTTTGGATCTATGCATGGAAAAGCCAGGGTCCTATTCTGGAATGGAGATTTTGGCATTTGAGCTCAAGTGCTCTACATGATAACAGAGTTTAATAATGAGCTTGCTTTGTGGCATTGTTCCTTTTTCTATTCTATATTTTAACTGGCGCAGGGTACTTATTGTAGCTATGGGAGAAATAACCACGCTCCCTAGAAAGGAAGCCCTACACACACTGAGTAGCCTGACTGTGAGAAGTGTGGGTGGAATGTCACTGCCACCGTGAGCGGCCTCGTTGGTCCCTCAAGCTCAGCGGCTGAAGGATGAGAACTGGTAAGGGGATTTGGGGGGTTGGGATGGCCCAGGGCAGTCATATCTAGTGTTCAGTATAATGCACAGATCAAGTGTTTATTTCTGCTTTGTCATCCACAGGTTTTAGTCACACTGTGCTAAACGTTAAAGGCTCTAACTAGCTGTGCTTGGGGGGAAGGTCTTGTGTTTGCTTCTACACTGGGAGAATAGGAAAGAGGCTGAGAGGTGACCTGCTTAGGGGCAGCCGAAGGTTGCTGAGATGACAAGAAACATTACATATCTGTAGAATATACATTCCAGGATTTCCAGAGATATTAGAATTCCAGAGGTCAAACAATGCAGATTTGGATTATTGCTATTTGGGCATTAAAACAAATGAAATGTTTGTTATTCATGCAAAACAGTATCTGCTTTCAAGTTATCTGTACTTTAAGAAGGTTTTCCTAAGATAGAAGGGGTGGTCTACATCGAAAGAATGGGTTAAAAACCATGGAACAATCCCAGTGGTGATATCTTAGGGAAGGTAATGTATCTGCTACCTCCATTAAAATTGCACCAGGTAGGCTATTGCCTACTTACAAATTGGTTCCTGTTTTGTTCCAAAAAAAAAAAAAGCAGCATCTCAAAGCCCTCTCACCTTCTCAGAAAATTTGGAAGCCATTAAAGAGCTGGATCTGTGTTTCCTGGCTTGGTTCCTGTGCTTACTTTTCTTCTAGCTATTTAGTGAAAGGAATACAACATCTACCTTGGTTTTTTTAATTAACTTTTATTTTAAGTTCAGGGGTCCATGTGCAGGTTTGTTATATGGGTAAACTTCTGTCATGGGAGTTTGTTGTACAAATTATTTTGTCACCCAGCTATTAAGCCTAGTATCCATTAGTTATTTTTCCTGATCCTCTCCCTCCTCCCACCCTTCACCCTCTGATAGGTTCCAGTGTGTGTTAAAACATCTACCTTATAAACATCTTGTGCCACTAGATAGAAAATGTATATAAAGATTATCTCTACATCCCTTATTCTCTCCTATCTGGCAGCTCCTATCCTTGCCCATGCCCATTTTAGTGCTCCAGTAACATGTTGTTGGGTAAGTGACTTAGGCTATAGAGAAGGAAGGTGATGCTGGTGATGCGGCCAACAGGACTCGAGTCTCCAAAATCTCTGTGTAAGGGGTAGTGTTACCTTGGGTGTCGGGATTACAGTTACAGAAAAGAGAGCTAAGTTAAGAACTTCGAAAGGAATGGCCCTAGACTTTTCATTTGGAACCTCCCACCACGTGTATGCCAAATGGAGGAGGATTTCTGACTTGAAGGTTAAAAGTCATGTGAATGGGGGTTTACACTGAGTGCATGCAGACAATCAGGAGAGTGGCTGCTGAAGAACTAGAAATGGACTGATGGGCAGGATGTGCACACTTTAGTATTGGGTTCTAGTGTCAGCTTCTACTTGTATGATATTTTGGAATCTATGTGTGGGTTAATGCAGGAAGAAACTGGATATTTACTTTCTGTCTGAGGCATATCCTATTTCTTTCTTTCTGGATTTTTAAATAACATTATTTCCCTATAATATCAGATACAATACATTCCTCTTCAAAGGTTTAACTGTTAACTTCCCCGTTCTTCGTTCTTCGTTCCCAAGATCAACTTCCTTATTTGGAAAAAGTTCTTATTCATCTTGTAAATTACCCCCTCACCCTTGCAGTGCTCAGACATACTGAAACCTGCCTTGTCAGCAGCCTTGACTTATCCCCCTTACTTCTTCCCTTTTCTGCTTCAGCCATAAAAACTCTTGTGTTATTACCTTATTTAGAGAAGTTTAAGCTTTAGCCAATTGGGATTCTTTAGATTGTGCAGTCTAACCCCAGCCAATAGGGGAAGGACACAGAAATAGGAACTGCGTTAGGGATAAAAACTCCTTCTCTCCTTTGTTCAGTGTGCTCTTGAGACCATGCCCGGCACAAACAGCACCCTTCTGCAGAAATAAAATTTGCCTTGCTGAGAAAATCTTGTTTAAGTGCTCATTTTCTTTGTGGCACCAAGCATTTGTTTCTAACAACATTAACTCTTGGCTTCATGGGTTTTATTTAAAATGGTTTGTGGAGATACAATGTTTACTGGAACCAAACAAATTTTGCTATATTTTAAGACAATTTAAGTACCTGGTGCTCCTGGGTATCAAAAATCAGCTGAAGACTATTGTTATTGGCCAAAATCATTTTCTATTTATAAAATAATATGGAATGATCTTATTACTATAAGAAACGTTAGCAGCATGCCTCCTTAGACACTATATGCTCAACAACAGTCTATAATCTCTCAAAGTTATTGTGGAAGACACAAAGAAACCTGGAACGGAAGTGGTGGCCAGTTTACTTGAAAGAAATCTCTTTCTTCCGTTTTTTTTACTGCCAGGATAATTAGGTATAAAACATTTTGTTAAACCTGTAAATGGTAGGACTTCATGTTTGTCCTCTAAAACTTTCATCCATTGACTGACTTAGTAATTTTGATATATTACATGGCATTTTAATTTCAACATTTGGGAAGTGAGAATTATCCCTGAAAACACTATTCGTTATCGGGGCTTTGAGGCACTAAGAGTATCTTGCTTTATAAAATCCAGAGAAATTCTAATTTCAAACTTTTGCTGGATTTGGGGTAATTTGGCTGTTTACACCATCTCCATGGTGATTTCCAACACATTTCACACTTAATCTTAAAAATGAGTGTTTTCTACCACATCTGCCACCCACTCTTTTTCTCTTGCAGAAGCTGTTTTGGGTGATACACAATAACTAAATATATTCATATATATTCCAGCAGTTATGTTTACAAACAGATACAATTGCTTGGCAATTTGGTTTGTTATTTCTGGATTAAATCTTATTAATTACCTTTTTTTAAGTATAAATTTAAACACAAATTGTCTCACAGATCACCTTCCTTGTTTTAATAACTATGAGTCTCCATAATCATATTGCATGAGACTCATCGTTATATTTATGCCGGTAAATACTGGAAAAAATATAAGACATGTTCTTTAATACTGAGTTATGGTAACAATAGCAAACATTTAATTAGTGCTTACTATGAGCAAGGTGCTTTAATCCTCACAAGAACACTCTGAGGTAGGTAATATCCTCATTCCAAGTTTATCAATGGGAAGAGTAAAGCTCAGATAGGTTAAATAAATTTCCCAGTCACGTAGCTAATAAGCGATGGATATGAAACTGGTATTCTAATCTGTTTGCTCTCAAAGTCAGTACTCTTAAGCCATACGTGTTTTATCATTTGGTAATTCTGCACATAGACAGTATTTCTTTCTTAAGTTGGCTGGAAGCTATATATTAAGAAATAAATCATTGTGGATGAGAGTGGACTTTTGTAATCAAATTCTCTTACACAGTATTACTGATGAATATTACTGATAGTATGTAATTTTGTTCATTCCCCCTTTTGCTATGGAACTTCTCCAATGGGTCCTAAATGTGGATTCACTTCACCATAGCAGGTCACAGCTGCCTGAGCAAGCTGGAACTTCCGCCACCTGCATCCCTGGCTCGGATGCCCTGAAATGGCCTGTTTTACTTGTCGTCAGAGACAGCATCCGGAGAGAGTCCCTTTTGCTATTCCTTGGGATACCTCCTTCTTATTCAGCGGACAGTTCCTCTTACATTTCCTCCTTTATATTGAGAGTTTTCCTTTATTGCCCTGTGCTAAACCCCAGGCACTGCAGTGAGATCACTAGCCAAACAATTCATGGGGATCTTCTTAAATGCTATGTACGATAAACAAGAACAGACAGGCCCACAAGACTAGCAGGCACCAGCCAAGAAGGAAATTCTGAACAGCATTCTGTCTTCTGACATTCTTGTTTCTAGTCTTGAATATGGTAAAAGAACACAGGTTTAGGAATTAGGACTTTAGTACTAAGGGTGCCAGTAAATTCTTATGGAACTGCAAATTATTTAATCACTCCAGGCACCAATTTTCTCATTGTAAAACAGAGAAAAAAGTTATTTCCCAGCTTTACTTCACAGGGTTGAGATGATTAAATATCTTAGAATATTTTGAAAACTAGAAGGCACCACACAAATAAAATGTGGAAGCATATGGTATTTCCATGCAGCACATTAATACAAGCATAACAATGGGGCTTGTAGGAAATGGAATCAGTGTCCAGGGACTGTGCATTTGCACATTCCTTCTATGCAAGAAGATCCTGATGACTATAGGAATTAAGACTGAGAACAGGTTCTAGGGAAATTTGGCCTTTTCTCTCTCATCTTTGTAGCATGACATTTTGTTTACGGGTTTGGTTTTCAGCTCAGTGGACTGCAGGCCTCTCTGTGAAGTTTCTGCTCCTAGGATAAAAGCAAAAGGTACACACCAATACTTCCAAATTTAAAATATGAGTCTTAAGCTATTGTCAATGGCAAGAAAGAGATCCCAAAGAACAACACTTTTAAATGTTCTAGTTTGGGGTATCTAGTTTAGGATAAGCTTTTTGTGATAAGCAGAGTTTTAAATGCCTCTCTGCCCCACCCCACTTCAAGATTTCCTGCCCTAATCTTTGAGACTGTGAGTATAATGAACTATCATGCCTGCTATTACGAATGTACTTAATATTGCTAATCAGTTGACTTTGAGTTAGTCAGAAGGGAGTTAATCAGACCCAGGTAGGTCTAGTCTAATCAATTACTTGTGCCCTTTAAATGCAGAGAATTTCCTCTGGTGGGCAGCAAAAAAGGAAGTCAGAGAGATTCCAAGTAAGAGATGGATTCAACATGGCCCTGCTATCTTAGAAGGTGGAGGGGTCACATGGCAAAGCATGCAGGTGGCCTCTGGAAGCTGAGAGTGGCCTCAGCCAATAGCAATCAAGGAAGCTTCTATTTCCATCTTAACAACTGCAAGGAACTAAATCCTGCCAATAATCAGAAGGAGCTTAGAAGTGAATTCTTCCCCAGATCTTCTAGGTAAGAGCCCTTCCTGGCCAACAACTTGATTTTGGCCTTGTAAGACCCTAAGGAGATAATTTGGTCAAGCTTGCCTGCAATGACCTACAGAACTATGAGCTAATAAATGGGTGCTATTTTAAGCTACTAAGATTGTGGTTATTTGTTAAACAGCAATTGAAAATTAATACACTATTGCCTATACTTATGTTTCTACATTGCATTTATTCCTGTTTTGACTCCTTTGGTTCCACCACTGAAAACTGTATTCTGTCTTCCTTATAGCTGTAACTAATTCTTTTTCCACTGACTTCATCTCCCAATGATACATCTGATATTGAATATGGATGAGATATACTCATGCATCCTTTCATTCCATAAACAGTCATTAAGTGCCTATTATGTGCCCTAATGCGCATATCTGGGAGTAGAATAGTGAAACAAATATTGTCTTTGTTCTCATGAAGCTTGCATTCTGGCAAATGAAACAAGTAATCATCAAATAAACTATAACATCAGCCATTGTGAAGTGTAAGAAAGGATGGTTGGTGAGGTCAGTGGCCAGCTACTGTTGGCTATGGCAAGGAATTTAGATTTAATGGGGAAGTTGTTGGAGAGCTTTGAGTAGGGGAGTGACCAGATTAGATTTTTATTGTAAAAGGATCACTCAGACTGCTTTGTGGATAATATACCCATTTGGGAGGTGGTAGGTGGGAAAGTAAAGTGAGAGAGGTGAGGGGAGGTGATAGGGCTAGGGAAAGACAGAAGTCTGAAGGAGACATACTGGTGGCCAGCACTACATGGGAGTGGTAAAGGTCATGGGAAGTGATTACATTTGGAATATATGTGAAGGTATAAGAAGATTAAACTGAAAACTAATCTTCACCTCTTGAATACAAGCGGTTGAGGTGGCTCTTGAGTGATCGGCTCAACTCCTTCACTCCCCATTGATTGAGTGCTCACCTTGCATATCAGCTGGTATTCAGATTCCGATTTTGGCTTGGTACATTACATATGTGATTTCACTTACTCCTTAAAATAGTCATATGAAGTGGGTGTCTTTAATCCTATTAATATTATTCTACATTATGGATATTCAGGGTTGTTCGTAAACAGATAAAATTGTGTGTTTGCATGTGTGTTTACCAGCAGTTTGATGTTGAATCATTTCTACAAGTTCTGTTCTACTTGAAAACCAACCACACCCTCTTTCTTTTAGGACTTCTTTTCTTTCGCATATGGTTCTTGGTTCAGATGTCAGAGGCCAGAACCTGTCGAGGGTGGATAATTACAGCTGAGTCCAGGGATCCTGGAATGAAATTTTTACTTTTGGAATTTTCTTCTGCATTTAGAACATATGGCCTGAAGCAAAGACTGTTGCTAGCTCTGATCCCATAACATTGTTTATGATCATATGGCCTGAAGCAAAGACTGTCGCTAGCTCTGATCCCATAACAATGTTTATGATCTCATAAACACTGGTGTCTTTTCTGAGTGTGCCACTAGAGCAAGGAAGAGCATCCTGAGAGATGATTCTATATGATGCTGAGTCAGAGCACAGTCTCTATAGTATCACTAGTTGAAAGCAGAATGCTATTTTAGGTTTCCACCCCTGACACCTGATTTTGAAAAGCTCTCTAACACATGAAGTAATGGAGTACCTGATTGTCTAAAATGGTCTAAAACAATCCATTATTAATTCTTCACAATTCCTTTAAAATCGAGTTGTTTAAAATGAAAACTAAAACCAAATATAGGATGTCGATCCTCTTGGCATACTTTTAGGAAGTGAAAAGGATAATTTCTGTTCCTTAAATAATTATTTTGAATACCTACTATGCACAAGCCACTGTGTCAGAAACTAAGGCCACCAAGAGAATTCAAAAGCAACCCAGTCCCTGGCCCTCATGGAGCTTTAAGTCTAGTCGAATAAGAAATCATTAATCCAGTACTCACACAAATAAGTTTATAGTTACAAACCGAGAAATACTATGAAGCAAAAAGCAACATAAATCTTACTTTCATATTAAGTATAAAAAAGAACTTGCTGTATGTGCATTTATATATGTCCTGAGAAAATTTGGAGAAAGAATGAAATGAATTATCAAAAATATGAATATTCATAAACTTTCTGGGAGCTATTATTTAGAAACATTTTAAAATAAACAAAAAGTTGTCATTTTTTCATTAACAAAGCACAACATCAGCATTTGACCTTTTACAAATTCCACATGGTACTGCCATCCTACTGAGCTAGCACGGCACACGGCCTCCATTTCTATATAACTTCTGTATTGTTACGTCTTCATTCATTCATTTATTATTCTTTCAAGAAAAAACTCTATCTTTTCTATAAAATTGCTAGCCTTTGCATAAGCCTCAAAATTGTATGATAACAATAAAAATAACACTTGTCATTACATTCTATTATGTACCAGATATTATATATGTATATATAAATACATATATATACACACACACACTCATTTAATTTTTTTGGCAATCTCGAAATGTAGGTACAGTTGGCTCTTTGTATCTCTGGGTTCCACCTCCATGGATAAAACCAACTAGGGATCAAAACGACCTGGAAAAACAATTGCAATTGTACTTAGCATGCATGGACTTAGCATTCTTAAGAAAGAAATGTACTTTCTTAAAATGCTAAGAAAATACTTAGCATTTTCTTCTTGTCATTATCCCCTAAAAATACATTAATAACAACTACTCATATAGCATCTACATTAGGTAATATAAGAAGTCTGCAGATGATTTAAACTATATGGGGAGCATGTGCATAGGTTTTATGCAAATATGATGCATTTTTTAATTTTTTAAATGGTTTTTTAAATATTTAGTTTAATTTTAAGTTCCGGGATACATGTGCAGGACGTGCAGGTTTGTTACACAGGTAAATGTCTGCCATAGTTGTTTGCTGCACCTATCAACCCATCGCCTAGGTATTAAGCCCAGCATGCATTAGCTATTTATCCTGATGCTCTCCCTTTCCCCAGCCCCTCAACCGGCCCCAGTGTGTGTTGTTCCTCTCCCTGTGTCCATCTGTTCCCATTGTTCAGCTCCCACTTATAAGTGAGAACATGCAATTTTATAAATGGGACTTGAGCATGCTTGGATTTTTGATATTTGAAGGAGGTCCTGGGACAAATCCCCCATAGATTGTGAAGGATAACTGTTAGCCTTATTTCATATGAGGAAACAAGACCTATAGAAATTAGTAAGTTACACAAGGCAATGCAGATACTTGTTATTTAAATTCAAATCAGGCTGATCAGCTTCTAAGTCATGCATCTTTTCATTACACTGTTATGGTAAGGACAATGACACATGTACAACAATAGTTACATTTCAAGATGGTGTGTGATGAGTGCCATGTTCTGAAATTAGGATTATAGATTGGAAAGAGTGGCATTTTTAGCCAAAGTGGCTAAATAGAGGATATCATTTCCTCTATTTACCAGTTCCCAAATTTGCCACATTTTTTCTTTTTGAGGTCTCTACCTAGTATATCATTATCTCCCTCTCTTTTATCCAAACACATTGAGGGTCCTTATAAATGGAGGAGAAAAGACTATTTCTGTCTTTAAAAGTGTTCTCCACTAAAAAGTTTTATTAGTAGTGTAGAAGACAGATTTGTAGTCTAATGTACTTACTCCACTTCTCATTCCAGTTTTCGTAAGAGATACTCAATTTGTGATTCAAGACTGTTTCAGTGTATCAAATAGGTATGTAATATCATTTACTTGCTTTTAGCAGTAATGGCATATTTGATATCTCCACTCTGAATTTCTCTGTTGATTTAGAAGGCTCATGAAGGCCCATCTGGTGGCATCTTGTGAGACAGTGCCAGCTGGTGAGGCAAATGGCAATGTGGGCTTGAACTGCATCTCCCCAGCCTTGTATCCAATTTGGATCACTTTTTGGTGTATGCCACGCAAACTTGCACTCAAAAGTGGTCTGCATTTTAGGCACAGAAATTTAACAACCATGATTAGGATGGAGAAAAAAGACGATAAATTATATGGATACACCATAATTTTGCAGAGCTTTTTTAAAAACTCCTAACACAAGAAATATTTAAACCAGAGTTGGCAAACTTAAAGCCACTGTTAATTTCCCCAACATCCTTATAATTGTGCCTACATTTCCTACCCTTCCCCAGAGCTCTGTGATTTCCTGAATAATGCATATGTGTTCCAAGACATAACATGAGTATTGGATGTTTCAGTCAGAGGGCTTGAATCAGAATCTGTTACCCAGAGTCGATCTTGGGCAAGTCACTTGTGTTCTAAGCGTATTATTTCTCTCACTGGAAAAATGGTAGCTAAGTTGACCTTTGCTATTTACTTCTCAAGGTTTTAAAAAGAAAACATATTCGTACACCCAAAGAATGTTTTGTGGCAAACGAGAGCTTTCTCTTCCTAGAAGAGTGTCTCCTTAGATTAGCAAAGAGGCTTCAGTGATTTGCAAACTGGCAGGGCTGCTGAAACACCATTCTGTCAACTGATCCTCTAAGAGTGGTAAGATAACTACTTTGACCTTATATGCTTACATTTATTTTAATCTTATTACAATTGTGAATCCCATTTAAGAACATTAATAATACTGGTTGAAATTTATACTTTTAAAGAAAAGAATATGATTGCCTTAGACTGTTTGGGTTGCTTGAACAAAATACCACCCAGTTCAAAATACCAGATGGCTTATAAACAAGAAATGTATTACTTACAACTCTGGAGAATAGGAAATCCAAGATCAAGGCACCAGCATATTCAAGATCCAGGCACTGGCAGATCTGGTGTCTGGTGAGGGCCTGCTTCTTCGTTCACAAATGGCCTGTCTTCTTTCTTTGTCTTCACCTGGTGGAAGGGGTGAGGGAGCTCTTGGATCTCTTTTTTAAGGGCACAAACTCCACTCAGAGTATTGCTGTCTTTAGAAGTGTTCTCCACTAAAGGGTTTTATTAGGAGTGCAGGAGACAGATTGTAGTCTAATGGACTTACTTTCACTTCTCATGTCAGCTTTCGTAAGAGATGCTAAGTTTGTAATTCAAGACTGCCTAATCACCTCCCAAAGTCCTCACTTCCTAATACCATCACACAATGGATTAAGATTTCAACATACGAATTTTGGGAGGACACAAACATCCAGTCTATTGGACTATGATGATCATACAAAGTATTTCTTGTTTTCTTTCTGGGAACATGATAAGGTTGCACTCCTTCCCCCATCTCCTCTTTGAATAAAGGAACGTGAATAGAAGTGACTTACATCACTATTAGTGAAAGTTTTAAGAAGCTGTATCTATTTGCCACTTCTGTCTTCCACAGTTAGGCAAATTTGGAATGATGGCTATTTATCAACCTGTGAATATGGATGCCTGGATTAAAGCTTCTAGCCAATTCATGATGCACATGTAGAAGGAATGAGAAATAAACCCCAATGTGCTAAGCATTTAAATTTTGACTTTTTAAAAAATATATATTTATTGTGCTAAGAACACCTAACCTGAGATCTATCATCTTAACAAATTTTTAAGTGTACAATACAGTACTGTTAGCTGTAGGCACAATGTTGTATAGTAGATATCTAGAATGTATTCATCTTGTATAAATGAGATTCTATGGCCACAGATTAGCAACTCTTGTTTCTCTCTCCCCATAAGTCTCTGGCAAGCAACATTCTACTCTGTGATTCTAAGTTTGACTATTTTAGGTACTTCCGGTAAGTGAACTCATGCAGCATTTGTCCTTCTGTGACTAGCTTATTTTACTCAGCATAATGTCTTCAAGGTTCATTGAAAGAAAGTTCATTCAATGTTGTTGCATTTTGCAGAATTTTCTTCTAAGGCTAAATAGTAACCATTGTATGTATATATCTCGTTTTTATTCATTCATCTTTCCATGAGCATTTAGGTTGTTTCTCCTTCCTGGCTAATGTGAATAGCACTGAAATGAACATGGGAATGCTAAAATCTCTTTGAGATCCTGATTTTAATTCTTTTGAATAAATATCCAGAAGTGGGATTGCTAGGTCATATAGTAATTCTACATTTAATTATACATATATATAGTTAGCATCTGTATATGCTAATAAAGTTATGAGACCAAGAAGTCCCAGCATCCGCCATCTGCAATATGGAGAACCAGAAAAGATGGTGGTATAATGTATAATGCAGTCTGAGGTGAAAGGCCTGAGAATTGGGAGGCCAATGCTGTAAGTCCCTATATGGATCCTAAAGCCCATGAACCACAGCATGTATGTCAGGCAGAAAAAGATGTATGTCCCAGCTCAAGCACAGAAAAGAAATTTGCCTTTCTTCCACCTTTTTGTTCTATCCTCAATGAATTGACTGAGGCCCACCCACATTGGTGAGGGCAGTCTTCTTTACTCAGTCTACTAATTCACATTCTAATCTCTTCTTAATACACTTTCACACATACATACTTAGAAATAATGTTTTTACCAGCTCTCTGGGTATACTTTGGCCCAGTCAAGTTGACATGAAATATTAACCATTTACATGCCATACTGATTTTTGATACCAACTGCTTCATTTAATATTCCCACCAAGAGTGTACGGGAGTTGTCATTTCTCCACATCTTCACCAAGAATTAAAAAAATGTCCCTTCTTTTTATAATGCCCATCCTGACAGGTGTGAGGTAATATCTCACTATGGTTAGTAACTGAGTATCTTTTCATATACGTTTTGGTTCCTTGTATGTCCTCTTTAAAGAAATGTGTATTCAAGTCTTTAGCTCATTTAAAAATCAAGTTATTAGTTTTCTTGCTAATCAGTTGTTTACATTTCTTGTATATTTTGGAAATTAACCCCTTATCAGGTTTGCAAATGTTTTCTCCCACTCCATAAATTGCCTTTTCATTTTGTTGATTATTTTACTTGCTGTGCAGGAGTTTTTTAGTTTAATATAGTCCTGTTTGTCTACTTTCGCATTTTTTGCCTCGTTTTCATTTCATATCCACAAAAGCATTGGCAAGACCAATGTCACAAAGTTTTTTTCCTTATGTTCTCTTCTGTAAGTTTTATAGTCTTAGGCATTATGCTTAAATCTCTAATCCATTTTGAGTTGGTTTTTTTGTGTACGTTGTAAGATAAAGATCCAGTTTCTTATTTTTTACATATGGACGTTTAATTTTCCTACTACCGTTTGTTGAATAGACTATCTTTCCCCACTGTGTGTTCTTGACACCTTTGCTGAAGATCAGTTAATCCTATAGATGCATGATGACGTGGTTTGGCTGTATCCCCACCCAAATCTCATCTTGAATTGTAGCTCCCATAATTCTCACATGTCGTGGAAGGGACCTGCTGGGAAGTAATTGAATCATGGGGTGGGTCTTTTCTGTGCTGTTCCTGTGACAGTGAATAAATCTCATGAGATCTGATGGATTTATAAAGGGGAGTTCCCCTGCACAAACTCTCTTGCCTGCTGCCATGTAAGACATGTCTTGCTTCCCCTTCACCTTGTGCCATGATTGTGAGGCCTCCCCAGTCAACTGGAACTATGAGTCAATTAAACTTCTTTTCTTTATAAATTACCCAGTTTTGTGTAGGTCTTTATTAGCAGCATGAAAACAGACTAATGCACGTTAATTTATTTCTGAGCTGTTCATTATGTTCCATTAGTCTATATGTCTGTTTTTATGCCTGTAGTATAATTTTTCTACTGTATATTTATAATATATTTTGAAATTGGGAAGTGGTTATGTGCCTCCAGCTTTGTTTTTCTTTCTCAAGACTGCTTTGGCTATTTGTGGTCTTTTGTGGTTCTCTGTGAATTGTAGGATTGGTTTTTCTGTTAATATAAAAAAATAGGCCCTGAAATTTTGATAGGGATTACACTGAATCTGTAGATCACTATAGGAAATATGGATATTTTAATAATATTCATTCTCCCAATCCATGAAAACAGGCCATCTTTCCGTTTATCTGTCTTTTTTAATTTCCTTCATCAATGTTTTATAATTTTCAGTGTAAAAGTGTCACTTTTTTGGTTAAACTTATTTGTAACTATTTGATTCCTTTTGTTGCTAGTAATAAGTAGTACTGAATTCTTAATTTAGCTTATGGATAGTTTATTGCTTGTGTATAGAAATGCCACTGATTTTTGTATGTTGATTTTGTATCCTGCAACTTACTAAATTCACTTAATAGTTCTAACATTTTTTTTGGTTGAGTCTTTAAGGTTTTCTCTCTATATATTATTACATCATCTTCAAATAGAGATAATTCTACTTCTTCCTTTCCAATTTGGATGACTTTTATTTCTTTTTTGCCTAATTGTTCTGGCTAGGACTTTTGGTACTATGTTAAATAGAAGTGGCACGAGTGGGCATCCTTGCTTTTTTACTGACCTTAAAGGAACAGTGTTCAAGTTTTCACTATTGAGCATAATGTTAGCTGAGGGCTTTTCATATATAACCTTCATTGTGTTGAGCTTCTTTCCTGCTGTTCCTACTTTGTTGAGAGTTTTTATCATAAAAATATGTAGAATTTTATCAAATTCTCTTTTATGTCTTTTGAGATGATCATATGGCTTTTATTCATCTTTCATTCTTTTAATGTGATGTATCACATTTGCTGATTTGCATATGTTGAATCATCCTTGCATCCTGGGGATAAATCCCCCTTGGTCATGGTGAATGATTCTTTTAATGTGCTGTTGAATTTGGTTTGCTAATAGTTTGTTGATGATTTCTGCAATCACATTCATTAGAAATACTGACGTGTAGTTTTCTTTTGTTGTGGTGGCTTTGTCTAGCTTTTTTATCAGGGTTAATTCTGGCCTCATAAGTTTGGAAGTGTTTCTTTGTCATCAATTTTTTGGAAGAGTTTGAGAAAAATTGGTATTAATTCTTGAAGTGTTGCATACAATTCATCAGTGAGGTGTTTGGTCCTGGGCTTTTCTTTGTTGGGAGATTACTGTTTACTGATTAAATAGCCATACTAGTTATGGGCCTGTTCATACTTTTTATTTCTTCATGATTCAGCTTTGGTAGGATGTATGTTTCCAAGAATTTATCCATTTCTTCTAGGTTTCCCAGGTTTCTGGTGTATAATGGTTAATAGTAATCTCTTACAATCCTATGCATTTCTGTGGTATCAGTTGTAATGTCTCCTCTTTGTTTTCTGATTTTATGTGACTCTTCTTTTTTCTTGGTTATTCTAGCTTAATATTTTCAAGTTTATCTTCTCAAAAAAACCAACTCTTAGTTTCACTGTTTTTTCTATTGTTTTTCTGTTCTTTATTTATTCTGCTATAATCTTTATTATTTCCTTTCTTCTTCTGACTTTGGATTTAGTTTGCTCTTATTTTTCAATTTCCTTGAGATATAAAATGGGTTTGAGACCTTTCTTCTTCTTCAACATAGGCACTTATCACTGTAAACTTCCTTCTTAGTACTTCTTTTGCTGCATTCAGAAAGTTTTGTTATGTTCTATTTATATTTTTATTTGTTTCAAGATATGTTTTATTTGTCTGTATTTTTTGACCCATTGGTTGTTCAAAAATACATATCTAATTTCCACATATTCACAACTTTTTTGGTTTCCCGTTGTTATTTATTTCTAGTTTTACTACATTTTGGTTGAAGGGGTACTTGGTATTATTTCAATATTATTAACTTTGTTAAAACTTGTTTTGTTACTTAACATGATCTATCTTGAAAAATGTCCTGTATGCACTTGAGAAGAATTAATGTTCGTTTGCTGTTGAATGGAATGTTTTGTAGAGATCTGTTAGGTCCATTTGATGTATAGAGTTGTTTGTGTCCACTGCTTCTTTGTTAGTTTACTGTCTGGTTGTTTTTCTATCAATTACTGAAAATGGAGTGCTAAAATCTCCTGCTATTATTGCAGCACTATTTTCCCTTCAGTATTATCAATGCTTGTTTTATACAGTTAAGTCTTCTCTTGTTAGGTGCATATCTATAATTGTTATATCTTCCAAGTGAATTGGTCCTTTTTTCATTGGATTATATACTTCTTGTTTCTTGCAACAATTTTGACTTACTATCTATTTTATCAGATATAAGTAAAGCCACATCTACCCTTTTTGGGTTACTATTTTCATGGAATATATTTTTTCATACATTTTTTTTCGGCCTGTGTCCTTTAATATAAACTGTGTTTCCTGTAGACAGCATATAGTTGGATCTTTTAAAAAAAAGTCCTTCAGCCACTCTGTATGTTGATTGGAAACTTGAATCTGTATACATTTTAAGGAAGTACTGATCAGGAAAGATTTACTATTGCCTTTTTGTTCATTGCTTTCTGTCTGCCTTGCAGTTACTTTGTCTATCTTTTTCTCTCTTACTGTCTTTGTATTTCATTAATTTTTTAAAACTGATAAGCTTTGCTTTCTTTCTCTTTTTCTTTTGTGTTACTTCCATAGGTATTTTCTTTATGGTTGACATAGGGCTTATATAAAATTCTTATAGCTAATTTAAACTGTGAACAACTTATGTTCAATTGTTTATAAAAACTATACTTATACTTATCCCTCACATTTTATATTATTGGTGCCACAATTTATATCTATTTATATTGTCTCTTGTAACATTTTTAGGCTATAGTTACTTTTAATACTTTTATGTTTTAACTTTTATAGTAGAATTAAAAGTGATTTACCATTATTACAGTAATACAGCATTCTGTATCTGTCTTATATTTACCTTGACAAATGTGTTTTATATTTTCTTATGCCATTGTGTTGTTGTATTATCATTTTAACTTGAAGAACTCACTTTAGCATTTATTGCAAGGTTGGTCTAATGATGAACTCCCTTACTTTTGTTTGTTTAGCAGAGTCTTTATCTCTCCATTTGTGACAGACAGCTTTGCCAGGTAGAGTATTCTTGGTTGAGAATTTTGGGGTTTTTTCTTCATCAGTTTGACTATTTTATCCCACTGTCTGCTGGCCTGCAAGGTTTCTGCTAAGAAATCCACTGATAGTCTCAATAGCATTCCCTTGTATAAGACAAGTTGCTTCTCCATTGTTGCTTTCAAAATTCTCTTTTGGCCTTGACTTTTGACAACTTGATGTCTTTTTGTGGATTTTTTTATTCATCTTATTTGGGTTTATTTGGGCTTCCTGAATCTGGATGCTCATTTTCTTCTCCAGATTTGAGGTTTCTGCCAGTATTTCTTCAAATAAGCTTTCTGCTTCATTCTCTCTTTCTTCCCCTTCTGAGACTCTCATTATGTGTATATTGATTCACTTGACAGTGGCCCATAAATCCCTTAAGCTTTCTTTATTCTTCCTTTTTTTTTCCTCCTGTGACTCAACCACTTTTAGTGACCTCTCTGTGTTCTCTATCCTTTCTTCTGCTTTATCTATGCTTTTGTTAAATCCCTCTAGTAAATTCTTCAGTTATTATATTCTTCAGTTCCATGATATCTGTTTGCCATTTTTAAATATTTTATATTCCTGTTGAAATTTTCACTTTATTCATGGATTGTTCTCCTCACCTTTATGAACATCTTTATAATGGTTATTTTGAATATCTGTCAAGTGAATTACTTATCTCTTTTTGCTATGGTTGGTTTCTAGATATTTATCTTGTTCCTTTTGTTGAAACATTTTTTTTTATTTCTTCATTTTCCTTGACTCTCTGTGTTGGTGTCTGCACAGTAGACAAAAGAGCTAGCTCTTCCAGTCTTCACAGACTAGATTATTACAATAGAAGTTCCTCACCAATCAACCCACCCAGTGATTCTCAGAACTTTGTCCTTGTCCAGCTTGTTTCTTTGTTCTTAGTGGCTCTCCGATATCTAGGGTAGGCCAAGTTCCATGAGTGCTCTGAGACAAGTGAAACTGAAACCAGTTCCTTGGGAAGCCTTCAGAAAACTTGGATTGTATGTTCTGCCCGCCTCTTTTCCTTCCCAAAGGGAAGCTGGAATCTATGGTTTTTTGTCTGTTCATTCTGTGCTGAACATGGGGTAGGGGGGTGGTATGGAAATTATTTGCATGCTAGATCAAACCGCCATATTTGTTCTCACTGGCCCCCACACGACTAGATTGTGCCAGATCCCATCAGTGTTCTGTGACAGGCAAGACAGGCAATACTTTGGGAAACTCTCATAAAAGTTAGGACATTGGGCATATGGTTCAACATTCCCCCTCCCCAGGAAAAAGCTGAGATCTGGCTTTTTTATCTACTTGCTCTTTGATCAGCTGGGAAGAGGGGCTGTGGTGACTGCCAGTGCAAAGAGCCATCTTTGTTTTCAATGGCCCCTAGGTGGCTACATTTTGCCAAGTCTCTTCAGTGCTTCAAGACAGGAAGAAGAGAAGCCAGTTGTTCAAGGAGATTTTTCTTGATCATATGGCACTGTGCTGGGGGATAGGGATTCTTGTAAGAGGGTGTCTTGGAATTTCCCTACCAGCTTTGTTGTGTCTGATTTTGCAATTTCCCAGGGTGTAGGAGCCTCTCAACTGGTTTATGAATTTCTCGCAAGGGAATTTTTGTGTTATTAAAATAGTGTGTTCTTGGAGAGAAGGAGGATCCAAAATTTCCTATTCTGCCATCTTGTTGAAGTCACTCTACTACTTCTTCCCTATTAAAAAAATATGTCTATCATTGCTTATTCTACATAAAACATACAATACTACCAGAAGCCCAATCCTAAAATACGAGACATTGGGTCAGAGAAGAAATTCCCAAAGCATGGTGCTGGACCCTTGGGAGTTCCTGATACCCCATTAGTGGCATTAACTATAAGTTTATCTGAACCATAAACTTGTTGATGAACATTTGGGCTGTTAAATGAACTTAAACCTCATTTTTTCTGAACTTTTTTCTTTAGAAAGAAAATAAAACAGTAAAAGAAGCACTACGGTGAACTTATGTCTAACCAACACAAGAAGTGAATAGCTAAGTGGCAGCTGGAGGAACTGTGGGAGAAAGTGGACTTATCGTCGCTGAGTTTGTTATAACTGAGTCAAACAGGTATCCGGACTTAACGAAGCAAATTTCAAAAGGGTTATGTTTCAAGTATATTATCGAGGGCATTTATATTTTTGAGGTGAGGTTGGATAAAGTTATTTATAAATTCTAGATTCTGTGATTTGGTGACTCAGTACTCAATTACTATCTGCCTCTTGGAGGTTACCTACTGGTTAACATATCTTTGATTAGTACACATATAAATGCTGAATATCTTTATATATCTTAAGAAAATTAAATTGTAATATTACATATATTCAGTTTATTAAATATGACATAAATATCAAAGTATGAATTGAAGGTATCCTTGAATTGTGACAGCTTCTATTTTACAATGCTTCTGTGACCCTGGACATTTCCCTCAACTCTTGATGCCTGAATCTTCCTTATTACCTGAGGAAAACAGTCTAGGTCCTTAATACTTGCCCAAATAGTTTTACAGGGACCGTGTGAAAACACTTTGAGATATATGCAGTGATATATAAAGTTCCTCATATAAACAATCCAATTGCTTCCTTGTTTTGCTCAATACTTTATTTGAACTTCCTACTGCTCAGTAATAAATGACAGAGCGCATCAGAAGCTATACTGGAATGTCGTTTAAACGAAATATAGTTTTCATACATATTTTTAAATAATTATTTTTAAGTACAATACTGTGCTGTAGTGTTCCTACCATTCATGAGTTAAATAACATGTGAAATTAGAGATTCTTAGGATATTCTTAATGGTGTCTGAGCTTATTCCATGGTGCAGCTTTGCACCCGTCATGCACTTGGTTACCACACAGGCCTAACGAAATGCATTGTAGTGTCAGCCTTTAGAAGGCCAAGTGGCACACAGGAGCTCGTATTGATCAACTAAGTGCATTGGCTACTGGGCTGGTCCACGTGTTCCAAGCCTTAGTCTAACTAACCCATGAGAAAGAACATACTTTGTTTTCTCTGGCTAATTTTCATCTTATTATAAATCACTGCTGCTGTGTAAGGAAAAAATAGGCTTTTAAAATTTAGCCCTGCCTGTGTCATTTTCCCTACTAATCTTCTTTGTGTTTGAGAGATGTATAGAATCTTATTGGGATAAGGAAGGGAACTACAGACAGATGGGCTGTCAGGCTGGGTAAGTAAAAATGTACAGAGAGGCCTGACTGGTAATATCTTCCAGTGGAAGCCGTGTTCTTGAGTAAATTATTTAGAATTTACATATAAATGATCTGCTTGTGGTCAGTTTTCCATCTGTGATCTGACAGCTTGTAGATGCACATTTAGTATGCTTTTAAAATGCCACCATTTTACATTTGAAACATGTCCATGTCAAATGAAAGCATAGATCTCCCCATTCTTTAACTTCCTCTAAATTCTCCTTACTAATGGATAACTAGAGAACTTGTTTATTGCATCTGCTTTGTAAGAGGGGTGATGCCTGTTACTGAAAGTCACTCAAAAGAGAATTTAGCATTTCTTGATGGTTATAATTGTAGTATATGTTCTGCATGTCTGTTGGTCTCTCTATATATCTCTACATTATCTTCAAGCTTTGACACAACCACCCTTCTTACATGAAGGCTATATGATTTATGCTTGCAATATAATGTAAACAAGCATTTTTAAATTGTGGAGATAGGATGGTTCATTTTAAATTCGGTTCATTTCAATATAATAGTCCACACTGTGAACGTTTTTGGATTCAGAGTAATCATGAACTTGGAATTCTTTGGGAAATGATAAATATACAAGACTCTGAGTTTAACATTCTCCAAGAGAATGTACTTGGTAGAGTTCTTTTATTGTTATGCTTAATCCATGTCTTTTGACTGATCTAATAATAGAGGAAATTAATCTCCTAAAATTTTGATTATGCTTTTGAAGTTTCCAATTTTTACATTAATTTCATCACTGATCTATCATTCTCTCTTATTATTACAAAACTGTGTTCACATTAAATTCACTTTTTTTTTTAAATTTGAGATGGAGTCTCACTCTGTACCTTTGCCTCCCAAGTTCAAGCAATTCTCCTGCCTCAGCCACCAGAGTAGCTAGGATTATAGGTACACATCACCACGCCCAGCTAATTTTTGTATTTTTAATAGAGACAGAGTTGCACCATATTGGCCAGAGTGGTCTTGAAATCCTGACCTCAAGTGATATGTGTGCCTCAGCCTCCCAAAGTGCTGGGATTATAGACGTAAGTCATTGAGCCTGGCTCACATTAAAGTCACTTTTAACGAAAAAAAACTCACAATTTTGATAATTAAACACAGTTTTTAAAATATTCCTTTTAAATCTTTTTTAATGAATATAGATTATATGGTTGTAATTTTTATTCTTTTTAAGATTCCTAAAATTAAGTAGTCTTACTATTTCCACAGTTATTATTGTCAATAACTACATAGTATTCTGTTAGATATTGTATTATGATTTACTTGACTATTCCCTACCACCCTATCTTTTATAGATTTTTGGTATTTTTGATAATGATGTCATAAATATCTTTGTCCGGGTAGCTGTTCTTTCTCTATTGAATTAACTACTTATGAATATTTTATGACTTTCAAAAATTATCTTATTGCAGCCAGAAACAGCCAGTGACACAATGTTATAGTTCTATAATTGTATATAAATATATTTGTTTCACCATATCATCAAAATTATGTGTCAATACTTTAAAACGTTTTTTGATAGATACAAAATTACATCTTAATGATGCTTTAATTTTTATTCCTTTGATTATATCAAACCAAGACCCAATATTTTTCAAAAATGTTGGAACTTTTTATATGTTATCAAGTGTGAATTGTTTCTTGGATCTTGAATGTTTTGGGGACAGTTACGTAAGCTCTTCAGTCTGTACAGGTGCATATACCTTGTTTTTCTACTTAAGCATTTTGTCAAACTGATTTTTCATAAATATTTATTCTGTCTTATTTTTAATAAGATTATATTCTTATTCAAATACGTCAGTCTTCTCTTCATGATTTTGTCTTTGTAAAAGAATTTTTCATTTTAGAAATGAACTGTGCAGTTGATTGCAGAAAATAACTTTAGGTCATAATATTTGTTTATGCAGTTACAATTGTTTATTAGGATGGCTTTCATTAGTCAGTTGACAGTTTTAGAAACAGAATAAAATATTACGCTGTCAGCATGTATAGACTATTTAAAGGTTGAAGTTCAGAGCTGTTCCTTGGTGTGGGTATCTGCTTTTTTCCCAGGTAGAAGCTACAGGAACAGGCTCATTTATTTAAACAAAAGATAAGTTACTGGACCGATATCAGGGACTCAATGAATGAAGGGAAGGTGGAGGTCCAGGATGAGAAATTAGAAATTAGAAAATATGTAGGAAGATGTGAACTTTGGAGGTTTGAGCAGTGGCTCCACTGCTGAGACCTACCATGACCACAGCCTGGTCTACTGCTACTACTGCTGCTGCCAGGATAGAGACTCTTGGTCTTCTGGAAAGCACTAACTCCTAAGACTATACAGTATGAGGAAATCTGTAAAATGAAGATAAGGGTGTCAATAGGAATGGAAATTTGGATGTTGGACACCCATATGATAAGTGTTTACAAAAGCAATTCCACAGACACAGTCTTGTCTATCTTCAGATTCCAGTTCATTTGCTCGTGAAGGAATCATTAGGTTTTCATCAGCTGATTCACACTAACAAAACTCCAAGGAATGAGGCTTTCTCTCATTCCTACATTCATTTTTAAACAGATGTAAACAGCTTAAGAATGCTGATCAGTCATCTATTCTGTCTTTTATATCTACTTATTACTCCAGATAACTACTAGATGTTCAATCCGATGACATTATTATCAGAGGGAGTGGAAGATAATAATTTTAGGAGTCATTTCATCCTGTTCCTGTTAGCACTTGGAAATTTTATTGTTTTCCATTCGTGGTGTATTTCTATTCAGAGAGCTCACCTTGGGTGAGCTCTTAGTTTCCTATTGCTGCTGTAACAAGTACAGTAAATCTTCACTGAACAATGTCAGTAGGTTCTTGGAAACTGTGACTTTAAAAGAAATGAAGTATAATCAAACCAATATTTTCTTACCAACATTATAACAAAATGATATTGAACTAAACAATATTATTTGAGTGTCTGCTGTATGCTATTTTTCTTAAGTCACAGTTTCCAAGAACCTACCAATGACATTAAGTGAAGAAATAATATACTACAAACTTAGCATCTTAAAACAACACAATTTTATAATTTTATAGTTCTAGAGGTCAAAAATCTAAAATCCGTTTCTCTTGGCTAAAATTAAGGTGTCAGCTGGTTCCTTCTGAAAGTTCTAGGGGAAAATTCCTCTACTCATCTTTTCCAAAATCTAGAGGTTGCCTACATTTCATGGCCCCATCCCGTTTTCAAAGCCAGGAATGGCCAGTGGAGTCTTTCTCACGTTGCCTCACTCTTAACACTGACTCTTCTGCCTCCCTCTTCCATTTTAAGGTCCTTGGGGTTATGTTAGGTCCACTCTAATCAACCAGGATAGTCTTCCTATTATAAGGTCAGCTAATTAGCACCCTTACTTCCATCTGCAACCTTAATTCCCCCTTGCCATGTAATGTAACATATTCACAAATTCCAGGGATTAGGATATGAACCTCTTTGTGGGGGGGTCATAATTCTGCCTCCCATTGTAACTCATTCACAGCGCTCCCCTCTTTGGTAGGTATTTGACATGTGAGAATATTGGCCTTTTTTTTTTTGAAGTTTCACGTAACTTCCAAACAAGGTGCCTCTTCTGTTTGCTCACGGTTAGAACAATAGGCTTATGCTAAAACTGTGAACGTCTTTGAACTTTACCAGAGTTAACATTTGTTTTTGCTCTTCAAACATTAAATATTTGGAATCTTCTATTATCAATGTAATTTACCTAAAATATATGTGACCCCTCCAATTAATAACCATCTGTCCCCTCAACATCTTAATTTCAAGTTAGGCCTCAGAACTATTAGGCGAAGAGATACACTATTTGTTAGACTAATTATAATTGTTTGAATTGAATGTCTATCCAATTATTTGAGTTATTACTTCTAAGAAAGTACATATATATCAAAAGGTTTCAAAGCCTTATACTCTGTAAATATTAAACAAAGAGTGTTTTGTCATAAAAATATGCTTCCAGAAAATGTGCTAAAGAAGCAATAGTTGACTGTTTTACAGTTTGTACCAGTACATATTGGGCTAAGTAAAATTTATGTAATTCCTGAAACATAAACATTCAAACCTAAATGAGGCCACAAAATATTTTAACTCATTTCTCTTTTATGTTTTTCTCTCAATGATCAAGGCATCTAGCACTAGTGATTAAAATGAATGATTATGAAAATGTGAAAGATATTCTGAAATTTCTATTATACCAGGATTTATTACACTACAAACCTTGCTTTTAAATGAGCCTATTTCAGACATAGCTTGATATTAAAGAAATCTCTAAGAATGGTTCTTTGATCTTCAAGGTAAAGAAACATAATTCAAACGAACACAGCAACAAACTCCAAATTCTATTTTCTGGTTATAATTAAGAGCCACTATTATCTCAACTCCCGATCAAGTTACACTGAGTAAAATCTACATATATTCCTTGTATGAGTTCATTTTCAAACTGCAGATACTACCTGAGACTGGGTAATTTATAAAGAAAAGAGGTTTATGGTCAGGTGTGGTGGCTCATGTCTGTAATCTCAGCACGGATGGCCAAGGTGAGTGGATTACTTGAGGTCAGGAGTTCAAGACAAACCTGGCCAACATAGTGAAACCTTGTCTCTACTAAAAATACAAAAATTAGCCAGGCCTGGTGGTGCATGCCTGTGGTCTCAGCTACTCAGGACGCTGAGGCACAATAATCGGTTAAACCCAGGAGGTGGAGGCAGAGGCTGCAGTGAAACAAGATCATGCCACTGCACTCCAGCCTGGGTGACAGACCTAGACTCTGTCTCAGAAAAAAAAAAAAAAAGGGAGAAAAGAAAAAAGAAGTTAATTGACTCACAGTTCTGCATGACTGGAGAGACCTCAGAAAACTTACAATCATGGTGAAAGGTGAAGAGGCACGTCTTACATGGCAGCAGGTAAGAGAGAGTATGTGTGTGTAGGGGAAACCGTCACTTATAAAACCATCAGCTCCTGTGAGAACTCACTATCATGAGAACAGCATGGAGGAAACCACCCCCATGATCCAATCACCTCCCATCAGATCTTGCCATCTACACATGGGAATTATAAGGATTATAATTCAAGATGAGATTTGGGTGGTCTCAGATGGAGATGAGGAACTTATTGGGAACTGGAGCAAACATGACTCTTGCTACGTTTTAGCAAAGAGACTGGTGGCATTTTGCTGCCCTAGAGATTTGTGGAACTTTGAACCTGAGAGAGATGATTTAGAGTATCTGGTGGAAGAAATTTCTAAGCAGCAAAGCAATCGAAAGGTGACTTGGGTGCTGTTAAAAGCATTCCGTTTTGAAAGGAAATGAAACGTAACAGTTCAGAAAATTTGCAGCTGGATGATGCAACAGAAAAGAAAAACCCATTTTCTAAGAACAAATTCAAGCCTGCTGCAGAAATTTACATAAATAACAAGGAGCCAAATGTTAATCTCCAAGACAATGGGCAAAATGTCTGCAGGACATGTCAGAGACATTCATGGCAGCCCCTGTCATCACAGGCACAGAGGCCCAGGAGAACAAAGTGGTTTCATGGGCCAGGACCAGGGCCCCCCTGCCATGTGCACCCTAGGGACTTGGTGCCCTGCATCCCAGTCACTCTAGCCATGGCTAAAAGGGCCAAGGTACAGGTCAGGCCATAGCTTCCAAGGGCACAAGCCCCAAGCCTTGGCAGCTTCCACATGGTGTTGAGCCTATGAGTGCACAGAAGTCATGAACTGAGGTTTGGGAACCTCTGCCTAGATTTCAGAGGATGTATGGAAATCCCTGGATGTCCAGAGAGAAGTCTTCAGCAGGAGCAGAGCCCTCCCAGAAAACCTCTGCTATATCAGTGCAGAAGGGAAATGTGGTGTTGAAGCCCCCACACAGAGTCACCACTGGGACACAGCTTAGTGGAGCTGGGAGAAGAGGGCCACCATCCTCCAGACCCCAGAATGGTACAGCCACTGACAGCTTGCACCATGTACCTGGAAAAGCCACAGACACTCAACGAAAGCCCATGAAAGCAGCCAGCAGAGTGGCTATACCCTACAAAGCCACAGGGGCAGAGCTGCCCAAGGCCATGGAAGCCCATCTCTTGCATAGGCACAACCTGGATATGAGACATGGAGTCAAAGGAGATCTTTTTGGAGGTTTAAGATTTGAGTGCCCCACTGAATTTTGGACATGCATGGGGCCTTTAGTCCTTTGTTTTTGCCCATTTCTCCCATTTGGAATGAGTATATTTATCCAATCCCTGTACCCACATAGTATCTAGGAAATAACTAACTTGCCTTTGATTTTATAGGCTCATAGGTGGAAGGGACTTGCCTTGTATTGAATGAAACTTTTGACTGTGGACGTCTGAGTTAATGCTGAAATGATTTAAGAATTTGGGGGACTGTTGGGAAAGCATGATTGATTTTGAAATGTGAAGACATAAGATTTGTGAGGGGCTGGGGTAAAATGATATGGTTTGGCTGTGTCCCCACCCAAATCTCATCTTGAATTGTAGCTCCTGTGTGGGAGGGACCTGGTGGGAAGTAATTGAATCATGGGGGCAGTTTCCCCCATCTTGTTCTCATGGTAGTGAATGAGCCTCATGACATCTGATGGTTTTATAAAGGGAAACCCCTTTCACTTGGTTCTCATTCTCTCTTGCTGCCACCACATAAGACATACCTTTCACCTTCTGCCATGATTGCAAGGCCCCCCAGCCGTGTGGAACTGTGAGTTCATTAAACCTCTTCCTTTATAAATTACCAAGGCTTGGGTATGTCTTTGTCAGCAGCATGAAAACGGACTAATACACTGTGTCATGTAAAACTTACATTAAATATATTTGTATGCTTTTTTCTTGATAACCTGTCTTTTGTTATGGGGGTTTCAGTCATGAACCTAGTGATGGTGAAGAAAAGATGTTACTCTTTCTCCCCTACAGCTACATTTCAGGAGTCAAAAAGAAACATATTTCAAGAATAGCTGTGGAATAGCAACAAAGGAAAGACCATTAGCTGCCTCCTAATACCCATATTCCTCCTGCTTTGTTGTAGAACTTTGGCTTATTTGCTGGGCAAATTACCACATGTGCACAGTGTGCATCTCCTATCCTATCCTCTGATCCCTTAGTGTGGCTGTGGGATTGAGTTATGGTCAGTGTGATATGAGACAAAGTGTGGGGCCTGGTTTGAAGAGTTTCCCTAAAAATCCTTATTTTTAACTACTAGAAGCTGAATTTGCTTTGTAGTTTAGTTACTTACTTCAAAAGTGGTCTGTATGCACGTAAACTATGCCTTTTGGATATTTTTCTAGTACAAAGTTGTTATTGCAAGTTTCATAGCTATAGCTACCTTCTCTTGTTTTGTGCTTCCTCTGATTTTATTTCACACTTCTATTATCAACTGACCTAATTCCTCTAACCAGGGACATTTAAAAGACTATGCAAGGTCAGGGGGCGGAGCAAGATGGCCGAATAGGAATAGCTCCAGTCTCCAACTCCCAGCGCGAGCGACACAGAAGACCAGTGATTTCTGCATTTTCAACTGAGGTACTGGATTCATCTCACTAGGGAGTGCTGGACAATTGGTGCTGGTCAGCTGCTGCAGCCCGACCAGTGAGAGCTGGAGCAGGGCGAGGCATCGCCTCACCTGGGAAGCTCAAGGGGGAAGGGAATCCCTTTTCCTAGCCAGGGGAACTGAGACACACAACACTGGGAAAATTGGGTAACTCCCACCCCAATACTGCACTTTAAGCAAATGGGCACACCAGGAGATTCTATCCCACACCTGGCCGGGAGGGTCCCACGCCCATGGAGCCTCCCTCATTGCTAGCACAGCAGTCTGCGATCTAACCACAAGGCAGCAGCGAGGCTGGGGGAGGGGCACCCGCCATTGCTGAGGCTTAAGTAGGTAAACAAAGCTGCTGGGAAGCTCGAACTGGGTGGAGCTCACAGCAGCTCAAGGAAACCTGCCTGTCTCTATAGACTCCACCTCTGGGGACAGGGCACAGCTAAACAACAACAACAACAACAAAAAGCAGAAGAAACCTCTGCAGACGCAAACGACTCTGTCTGACAGCTTTGAAGAGAGCAGTGGATCTCCCGACACGGAGGTTGAGATCTGAGAAGGGACAGACTGCCTGCTCAAGTGGGTCCCTGACCCCTGAGTAGCCTAACTGGGAGACATCCCCCACTAGGGGTAGTCTGACACCCCACACCTCACAGGGTGGAGTACACCCCTGAGAGGAAGCTTCCAAAGTAAGAATCAGACAGGTACACTCACTGTTCAGCAATATTCTATCTTCTGCAGCCTCTGCTGCTGATACCCAGGCAAACAGGGTCTGGAGTGGACCTCAAGCAATCTCCAACAGACCTACAGCTGAGGGTCCTGACTGTTAGAAGGAAAACTATCAAACAGGAAGGACACCTACACCAAAACCCCATCAGTACATCACCAGCATCAAAGACCAGAGGCAGATAAAACCACAAAGATGGGGAAAAAGCAGGGCAGAAAAGCTGGAAATTCAAAAAATAAGAGCGCATCTACCCCTGCAAAGGAGCACAGCGCATCGCCAGCAACGGATCAAAGCTGGACGGAGAATGACTTTGACGAGATGAGAGAAGAAGGCATCAGTCCATCAAACTTCTCAGAGCTAAAGGAGGAATTACGTACCCAGCGCAAAGAAACTAAAAATCTTGAAAAAAGAGTGGAAGAATTGATAGCTAGAGTAATTAATGCAGAGAAGGTCCTAAACGAAATGAAAGAGATGAAAACCATGACATGAGAAATACGTGACAAATGCACAAGCTTCAGTAACCGACTCGATCAACTGGAAGAAAGAGTATCAGCAATTGAGGATCAAATGAATGAAATGAAGTGAGAAGAGAAACCTAAAGAAAAAAGAAGAAAAAGAAATGAACAAAGCCTGCAAGAAGTATGGGCTTATGTAAAAAGACCAAATCTACGTCTGATTGGGGTGCCTGAAAGTGAGAGGGAAAATGGAATCAAGTTGGAAAACACTCTTCAGGATATCATCCAGGAAAACTTCCCCAACCTAGTAGGGCAGGCCAACGTTCAAATTCAGGAAATGCAGAGAACGCCACAAAGATACTCCTCGAGAAGAGCAACTCCAAGACACATAATTGCCAGATTCACCAAAGTTGAAATGAAGGAAAAAATCTTAAGGGCAGCCAGAGAGAAAGGTAGGGTTACCCACAAAGGGAAGCCCATCAGACTAACAGCAGATCTGTCGGCAGAAACTCTACAAGCCAGAAGAGAGTGGGGGCCAATATTCAACATTCTTAAAGAAAAGAATTTTAAACCCAGAATTTCATATCCAGCCAAACTAAGTTTCATAAGTGAAGGAGAAATAAAATCCTTTACAGACAAGCATATGCTTAGAGATTTTGTCACCACCAGGCCTGCCTTACAAGAGACCCTGAAGGAAGCACTAAACATGGAAAGGAACAACTGGTACCAGCCATTGCAAAAACATGCCAAAATGTAAAGACCATCGAGGCTAGGAAGAAACTGCATCAACTAACGAGCAAAATAACCAGTTAATATCATAATGGCAGGATCAAGTTCACACATAACAATATTAACCTTAAATGTAAATGGACTAAATGCTCCAATTAAAAGACACAGACTGGCAAACTGGATAAAGAGTCAAGACCCATCAGTCTGCTGTATTCAGGAGACCCATCTCACACGCAGAGACATACATAGGCTCAAAATAAAGGGATGGAGGAAGATCTACCAAGCACATGGAGAACAAAAAAAAAGCAGGGGTTGCAATACTAGTCTCTGATAAAACAGACTTTAAACCATCAAAGATCAAAAGAGACAAAGAAGGCCATTACATAATGGTAAAGGGATCAATTCAACAGGAAGAGCTAACTATCCTAAATATATATGCACCCAATACAGGAGCACCCAGATTCATAAAGCAAGTCCTTAGACTCCCATAAAATAATAATGAGAGACTTCAACACCCCACTGTCAACATTAGACAGATCAACGAGACAGAAAGTTAACAAGGATATCCAGGAATTGAACTCATCTCTGCAGCAAGCAGACCTAATAGACATCTATAGAACTCTCCACCCCAAATCAACAGAATATACATTCTTCTCAGCACCACATCACACTTATTCCAAAATTGACCACATAATTGGAAGTAAAGCACTCCTCGGCAAATGTACAAGAACAGAAATTATAACAAACTGTCTCTCAGACCACAGTGCAATCAAACTAGAACTTAGGACTAAGAAACTCAATCAAAACCGCTCAACTACATGGAAACTGAACAACCTGCTCCTGAACGACTTCTGGGTACATAACGAAATGAAGGCAGAAATAAAGATGTTCTTTGAAACCAATGAGAACAAAGATACAACATACCAGAATCTCTGGGACACATTTAAAGCAGTGTGTAGAGGGAAATTTATAGCACTAAATGCCCACAAGAGAAAGCAGGAAAGATCTAAAATTGACACTCTAACATTGCAATTAAAAGAACTAGAGAATCAAGAGCAAACACATTCAAAAGCTAGCAGAAGGCAAGAAATAACTAAGATCAGAGCAGAACTGAAGGAGATAGAGACACAAAAAACCCTCCAAAAAATCAATGAATCCAGGAGTTGGTTTTTTGAAAAGATCAACAAAATTGATGGACCACTAGCAAGACTAATAAAGAAGAAAAGAGAGAAGAATCAAATAGACACAATAAAAATACCATAAAGGGGATATCACCACCGACCCCACAGAAATACAACTACCATCAGAGAATACTATAAACACCTCTACGCAAATAAACTAGAAAATCTAGAAGAAATGGATAATTTCCTGGACACTTACACTCTTCCAAGACTAAACCAGGAAGAAGTTGAATCCCTGAATAGACCAATAGCAGGCTCTGAAATTGAGGCAATAATTAATAGCCTACCAACCAAAAAAAGTCCAGGACCAGATGGATTCACAGCTGAATTCTACCAGAGGTACAAGGAGGAGCTTGTACCATTCCTTCTGAAACTATTCCAATCAATAGAAAAAGAGGGAATCCTCCCTAACTCATTTTATGAGGCCAACATCATCCTGATACCAAAGCCTGGCAGAGACACAACAAAAAAAGAGAATGGTAGACCAATATCCCTGATGAACATCGATGCAAAAATCCTCAATAAAATACTGGCAAAACGGATTCAGCAGCACACCAAAAAGCTTATCCACCATGATCAAGTGGGCTTCATCCCTGGGATGCAAGGCTGGTTCAACATATGCAAATCAATAAATGTAATCCAGCATATAAACAGAACCAAAGACAAGAACCACATGATTATCTCAATAGATGCAGAAAAGGCTTTTGACAAAATTCAACAGCCCTTCATGCTAAAAACGCTCAATAAATTCGGTATTGATGCAACATACCTCAAAATAATAAGAGCTATTTATGACAAACCCACAGCCAATATCATACTGAATGGGCAAAAACTGGAAAAATTCCCTTTGAAAACTGGCACAAGACAGGGATGCCCTCTCTCACCACTCTTATTCAACATAGTGTTGGAAGTTCTGGCTAGGGCAATCAGGCCAGAGAAAGAAATCAAGGGTATTCAGTTAGGAAAGGAAGAAGTCAAATTGTCCCTATTTGCAGATGACATGATTGTATATTTAGAAAACCCCATTGTCTCAGCCCAAAATCTCCTTAAGCTGATAAGCAACTTCAGCAAAGTCTCAGCATACAAAATTAATGTGCAAAAATCACAAGCATTCTTATACACCAGTAACAGACAAACAGAGAGCCAAATCATGAATGAACTTCCATTCACAATTGCTTCAAAGAGAATCAAATACCTAGGAATCCAACTTACAAGGGATGTAAAGGACCTCTTCAAGGAGAACTACAAACCACTGCTCAGTGAAATCAAAGAGGACACAAACAAATGGAAGAACATACCATGCTCATGGTAGGAAGAATCAATATTGTGAAAATGGCCATAGTGCCCAAGGTTATTTATAGATTCAATGCCATCCCCATCAAGCTACCAATGACTTTCTTCACAGAATTGGAAAAAACTGCTTTAGAGTTCATATGGAACCAAAAAAGAGCCCACATTGCCAAGACAATCCTAAGTCAAAAGAACAAAGCTGGAGGCATCACGCTACCTGACTTCAAACTATACTACAAGGCTACAGTAACCAAAACAGCATGGTACTGGTACCAAAACAGAGATATAGACCAATGGAACAGAACAGAGTCCTCAGAAATAATACCACACATCTACAGCCATCTGATCTTTGACAAACCTGAAAGAAACAAGAAATGGGGAAAGGATTCCCTATTTAATAAATGGTGCTGGGAAAATTGGCTAGCCATAAGTAGAAAGCTGAAACTGGATCCTTTCCTTACACCTTATACGAAAATTAATTCAAGATGGATTAGAGACTTAAATGTTAGACCTAATACCATAAAAACCCTAGAAGAAAACCTAGGTAGTACTATTCAGGACATAGGCATGGGCAAAGACTTCATGTCTAAAACACCAAAAGCAACGGCAGCAAAAGCCAAAATTGACAAATGGGATCTCATTAAACTAAAGAGCTTCTGCACAGCAGAAGAAACTACCATCAGAGTGAACAGGCAACCTACAGAATGGGAGAAAATTTTTGCAATCTACTCATCTGACAAAGGGCTAATATCCAGAACCTACAAAGAACACAAACAAATTTACAAGAAAAAAACAAACAACCCCATCAAAAAGTGGGCAAAGGATATGAACAGACATTTCTCAAAAGAAAATGCTCATCATCACTGGCCATCAGAGAAATGCAAATCAAAACCACAATGAGATATCATCTCACACCAGTTAGAATGGCGATCATTAAAAAGTCAGGAAACAACAGGTGCTGGAGAGGATGTGGAGAAATAGGAACACTTTTACACTGTTGGTGGGATTGTAAACTAGTTCAACCATTATGGAAAACAGTATGGCGATTCCTCAAGGATCTAGAACTAGATGTACCATATGACCCAGCCATCCCATTACTGGGTATATACCCAAAGGATTATAAATCATGCTGCTATAAAGACACATGCACACGTATGTTTATTGCGGCACTATTCACAATAGTAAAGACTTGGAATCAACCCAAATGTCCATCAGTGACAGACTGGATTAAGAAAATGTGGCACATATACACCATGGAATACTATGCAGCCATAAAAAAGGATGAGTTCATGTCCTTTGTAGGGACATGGATGCAGCTGGAAACCATCATTCTTAGCAAGAACAGAACAGAAAACCAAACACCGCATGTTCTCACTCATAGGTGGGAACTGAACAATGAGATCACTTGGACTCAGGAAGGGGAACATCACACACCAGGGCCTATCATGGGGAGAGGGGAGTGGGGAGGGATTGCATTGGGAGTTATACCTGATGTAAATGATGAGTTGATGGGTGTAGCACACCAACATGGCACAAGTATACATATGTAACAAACCTGCACGTTATGCACATGTACCCTAGAACTTAAAGTATAATAATAATAATAAATAAATAAATAAATAAATAAATAAATAAATAAAAAGACTATGCAAGGTCAAGGGAACAAAGAGAACAGATTTTTATCCTTGAGTCACAATTTGCTCTGAAATTCTGAAATTTGCTCTGCAATCTTTAGATTTTGAGATAACATAGTACAGCTGCACAAAAGTTAATTTTCAACTTTGTTAGAACATACTTCTTTAAAATTCCCTGATTTTTTATTCTTACTCACCTTGAACTCATTAGAGTGAATACAGGTGATCTAAATTACTTAGTCTAATGTCCATTTGGGGCCTGGAATTACACATAGAGTTTGCATGAAGGCCTAGATAATTACGCAGTAACACACTCACTCATATTAGAGATGTGTTTTAAAAATCTTAAGGAAACAGGCCTTGGACATTTCTAAGGTACGGAGACAATTATCTCCCTACCTTCCACCTCTGCCAAAAAGTAAAAATGAAATCCAAAAAATAATTGTATCAAAATCCTCTGGTTCATTTCATTCTCTTAGTCATGGTAGAGAAAGTTTACTGGATCTTTCTTCTCTTACCAAAGCAAACTTTTCCCTCTTAAGATGGCTCAATTTTATAAATTCATGTTATCATATTACTCTAATTTCCTTCTAAAATTTTTGTCCTATTATTTTTGTGTTGATTATGTATTCAAGTTGAGAAAGAATCTCCCCAGATGCTATGTTTCCATGCCAGGTTAAACATAAAAATAGCACAATAAAGAAATTTGGTTTGTTTCATTTATGTTCTAATTAATGTAAATATGAGTATGTTGATTGCTTCACTAGTACAGGTGCTTAATGTATCTACTCACTGTAACTTACCTTAAAAGAGTATAATTTTCCTTTTCACAGTCTTCCCTCCTGAAAGGGAACATACATGTCTGAGGCAGATGCCGGTCCTGAAAATGCTTCTGAAAATTTACTTTTAGTACCCATTAGTATATACATTCATTTAAACTTGGGAAAGATGTTACAGGAAAGCAATATGAACTAATGATTCCGTTGTTTTAGGAAATCATTAACTTTGGAAACTATGCAATTAGGATGACTAAATTTCTCCTTAAAATAGTCAACATCTAGGGAGAATTATGGACTGTATAAAAGGTACTAGTTTTAGGTACAGAGGATGCAAATAGTGGTTTAATATATTCATAATTAGATCCTAGAGCAAATAAAGGGCTCCAAATCTAATTCATTTGAGGTTTTCCTGATGCAAAATATTTTACTTCCATAAACACACATAAATTTAAAAATCAGAGTTCTCTTGCACTTGTAATTCTGATCAGTTCTCTTGATTAGGCTATATTTTGCAGTTTCTTCAGTGACATTCGGCTGCACTTTGCCTACCATCTAACTTTACTGAAAGATACCACTTATGAGCTGCCCTGGACGCATGCTTATTATATAAACAAGACTTCTTTTCTGAATTCTAGTGGTCTTGTCAGGCCTGGTAAGATGGGCTGGACAAATACATAACAAACCTTGATGTGGCACTTCCACCAAGCTTCTTTCATGAAGACTGAACAAATGGAGGGTACCAGAAAATGCCATCCTAAGCTATGACACTTTGGTGTTACAACAGTTTTGATCTGAAAGCAATTAACTCTGTCTAAAAGTAAGACATGTAAAGGAGATTAGTTTAGACCCTCTAGTCCCAGCCAAACAGACAGATAATTGAAGATGCATAGGTGAACCAGGTGAGGTCAGCAGAAGAACCAGCCAGCTGATCCCAGCCAACCCACAGAATCATGAGTTATAACACATTGTTGTTTCATGCCTCTGGCTGTGGGAGGATGTGCTATGCATAGAATATTTCTGATACACCAGATTAGAGGTGACTGGGTTTAACAGAAAAACAAGTCAGTTGGAAGAGACACAGCTGGGCAGACAGTGTCACAAAGGTCTGGATATATTTAGCAGGGACATAATATAGGAATTAGTCCTAGGAATGAGTTGGGTTGAATAAGACAGGTATGGACACAGAAGAGGAACTTAAACACATCGGTGGGAATAAGAACGAGTTACTCAAACTGGAGTAAAAGGAGAGCATAAAAACATCACTAATGTGACTTATTACTGATTCACATACATGTTGCATACTGGACAAGGTTCATAATCGTTCCAGGTCAGGATTATGATTGGTCCAGACTCAAGTAGCAAAGTGAGCAGTCAAAATATCCAGTTACTCTAAAAAGGTGAACACTTCTTTAAGTAATATCTTAAGCAAGGTTTTAAAAAAAAAGTAAATAGTTTGCTGGCATCTTACCTTCACATATTAATTTACCACATACTTCTGGAGAACAGACACAGGAAATAGTTTCTGCTCTCCAGCAACTTGCAGTTGGGTTACAAGGACTGGGCACATACACAGGAGGTGGTTACAGGAGACAGAAAAGTAGTATGCAAGGAGGGACAAATGAGTGATGGAGATAGGATGGAGCTGGGAGGACTTGTGCATCTGGACATCAGTGAGGTAGACTAAGGAAGAAGTAAGCAGGAATGTGGGGAGGACTATACAATGAGATAGTCTGTGAGGTTGAAAATAGGCCTTGGTTACCCCACAGCTGCAGAAAAGAGGCTTCTAGCTGGAGCTCAGGGTTAAGTTGGAGAGGAGGAAGTCATTAGATCAGAGAGGAATAAATTTTAGTTATATAAGTCCCATTTCCTTTTCTCACCACAAACCAACCCAAATTATTTTCCCAAGGTGATAGTGCTACCACAAGTAAAATAAAATTAGTCGTAGACCACAGTCTGTAGAGGGGCTGATATTGTTTGGCTCTGTGTCCCCACTCAAATCTCATGTCAAATTGCAATCCTCATGTGTCAGGAGAGGGGCCTGATAGAAGATGATTGGCTCATGGGGACAGATTCTTCCCTTGCTGTTCTCGTGATACTGAGTGAGATCTCATGAGATCTGATCATTTAAAAGTGTGTATCACCTCTTTCCTCTCTCTCTCGCTCTCTCTCTCCTACCAACATGTGAAGAAGGTGCTTGCTTCTTGCTTCCCCTTCACCTTCCACCATGATTCTAAGTTTCCTGAGGACTCTCACTCATTCTTCCTGTTAAGCGTGTAAAACTGCGAGTCAATTAAATCTCTTGTGTTCATAAATTACCCAGTCTCACGTAGTTCATCACAGTAGTGTAAGAACTAATAGAGAAAATAGGGGCAACAGGGTGTTGGCTGTCTTAGGGAGAAGATGCTCCATCTGTGGTGCCTCGACATGGCGGCATGGTGGAGATGACTCCTGAGGCCCACCCAACCATCATTTGCAGGGCTCTTGGGCCACTCCCCTCTCCCTCAAGCTAGTCCATGACATTCCAGAAGAATATAGTTGTCATTATGGCTCCCTTAAGTTTCAATTACTGTAGTAGCTGTTAAATTACGACATGACAACCTTACTGTTGCATACCTGGGTTTAGCAAAATATCATGTGCAGGTGAGTTGTTCAATGTACAAGGCCATTTTTAATAAATTTTCACTACAGTTAAGAAGATAGTGTTCCTGATGTGGCTAATGGATGAGCTCCCAATTTTACTGGCCATACTATGCAGAGACATGGTCAGTTTAGCTTTTAAAAGCCCTTGTCCTGGCTAACTCGGTGAAACCCATCTCTACTAAAAATACAAAAAATTAGCTGGGCATGGTGGTGGGCACCTGTAGTCCCAGCTACTCAGGAGCCTGAGGCAGGAGAATGGCGTGAACCCGGGAGGCGGAGCTTGCAGTGAGCCGAGATCGTGCCACTGCACTCCAACCTGGACAACAGAGCAAGACTCCATCTAAAAAAAAAAAAAAAAAAAAAAAAAAAAAACGCCCTTGAAGTCTGGAGCCGTGGCTCATGCCTGTAATCGCAACACTTTGGGAGGCTGAGGCAGGTGGATCACTTGAGGTCAGGAATTCTAGACCAACCTGGCCAACATGGTGAAACCCCATCTCTACTAAAAATACAAAAATTAGCCAGACATGGTGGCATGTGCCTGTAATCTCAGCTAGTCAGGAGGCTGAAGCAGGAGAATCACTTGAACCCAGGAGGCAGAGGTTGCAGTAAGCTGAGATCATGCCACTGCAGTCTAGCCTGGGCAAGACAGCGAGACTGAGTCTCAAAATAAAATAAAATAAAATAAGCCCTTGAAGACTTTTACTGCAGCATGTTCAGAGAAAATGTCTATCTCTGATGCACATAATTTTATTTTACTCCCTCTCTCAGTGTAGAAGAATTTTATTTTACTGACTTTACCCTGGCTCCAATGAAAGCTGCTGAGGTAGAATTTCAAACCAAACCAGGGCATGCTAATGTTCTGAGGGATGCTGCTTCCAAAAGGTATAAACAAAGATAAATGGTCCCTCATGAATGAAACAGGTAACTATACACCACAATAAAAGTCGATTGCTTTAGATATACCATTGAAGTATGGAATGCATTTGTTGCTTTTCAAGCCCAAAAATTAAAATGTCCAAAGATAGAACAGATCGTTGTAGTATTTGAAGCTGGGGGTGCTATTGTCTCTCACCTGCTGATTCTGTAGCATCTGTGGTGAATAAACGCAGTGCCACTCAGCTTCCTCAGATGATTGGATGTAGGCTGTGGGAGGACAGGGCTGTGTGGGTATCATCATATTTGGACCTCTGACTGAGCTACAGTGGTTTATCTAAAACTCCGGAAGGTCCATCTCTGCTTCCATGTATTTTTCCATCTGAAATTGGAGTCTTTGAAGAAGCAGCATGCTTTCCCTGAGGATATAAATCAAAGCAAATGTAAACTAAATTGCTTGCTGGCCAGTGTTGAGAAACGTACAAAAGTTACATTTATAAATTTGACAAATAGGAAATGTCCTGTTCCTGATACAGTTACTGGTATTACCTTTGCTTAAGGCAAGGGCTTATTTGTTGAAATAAACTAACTCTCCATGATTTATCTGTGATTTGATAATTATTTGAAGCTAGTATGATGTTGTAATGTAATAAAATATATATATGTATACTTGGTCTTTGTGCCTGGCTCCTGGCCAGATTTCCTAAAATCCCTAAATGATTAAGCGCCATAAAAGTGAAAGGAGCATCTTTTGTTATTCATACCAAGCCCCTTTCAACCACACCACAGTTTTTGTCACTGAGGTAATTTTTGGAAAGCTCCTAAGGATAGGGGCCTGGCTGCCAGGGTTGGGATAAGAAGGTTGAAACTTTCATCTCCCTCTCCAGCCTCCAGGGCAGGGAGAAGAGCTAGAGATTGGTTTCATTACCAATGACTGATGATTTAATCAATCATGCTTAGGTAATGATGCCTCCAAAAAAAACCCAAAAGGACACTTCAAATCTATTCCGGTAGCATTTTTCAAGAACACACTACGTTGTTACTAACTATAGTCACCATAATGTACAACAGATGTCCTGAATATATAGCTAATTAGGGGAGATGTTATTCAGAGGTTACAAAATACCAGTTAGACTAATTTGAATATATATAATATATAGAATTTAATATATATAGCTAATTAGGGGAGATGTTATTCAGAGACATATACATATATATCAAGATATACATATTTGAGATACATCTCGAAACATCATGTTGTATGTGATCAATATATACAATTTTATTTGTCAATTTTTAAAAAAAGCACAGGGTTCAGAGAGCTGTTTGGTGAACACAAGGAGGTGCTGAGAGGTTGGTGCACCCAGAGCAGGCATGACAGCTTGGCTCCTTCCCCCATACCTTGCCCTATGCATCTCTTTCATCTGGATGTTCCTCCATTATATCTCTATAATAAATTGGTAAACTACAAAGTAAACTGTTTTCCTGAGTTCTGTGAGTCATTCTATTAAATTATGGAACCTGAGGCGGGGGATCTTGGGAACTTCTGACTTATAGCCAATCACAAGCACAGGAGACTATCTGAGTTTGGAGTTCGCATCTGAAATGGGAGAAGAGGGCAGTCTTGTGGTACCAAGCCCATAAACTCTGGGGTCTCTGTGTCAGCACAGAGTTAAACTGTAGGACACTCAGAAGGTGCCTGCAGGAGAACTGGAGGGCTGGTGTAGAAAACTCACACATATAGTGTCAGAAGTGTGGAGTGGATAGAAAATGAGTTTTTCTTCCTCTTTACCTAGTTACATTAAATTGGAAAATACTTAGAAAGAACTGAGTTTGGGATTTAAGGTCTTTTAAAGAGGAGAGAACCACTTTTAGGGTTGAACATTCTGACCCCTGCTGAAGTGTCAAATGTTCCAGTTTTTGTCACTTACCACAATTCCTATTTTTTTAAAGAACCCTTTGAAGGTTGCTAAAACTTACTGACACACTACATGAGATTTTTGTAAGATTTATGTACCTTTTTCAAGAAGAGTAAAATACGAATAAACTTTGCCCTATTAAAAAAAAAATGTTAATTAAATGTGGATACTTTTTAGCACCTCAAGAAGTTAGTAGATATCCATTAGGAAGTAGAGTGAAATAAAAAGTTTCAAATGGAGTCCTTCACATAAAACTTCATGGGAGCCATGTACAAACCTGACAATCTGGCCCTAGTCAAATGTCTTTTTCTATGTCTGTGAAAGGTCATTCTCAATATTAGCATAAACGATAAAACATGAGCATAAATGATAAAAGAGTTTGTCATTGAGAGGCCAGAAAAAAATTAGAATATTCTTAAATGAATGTAGCAAACAGAACCAAATATTATTTGGAAGATATAGGTAATTAAGGTGGCACAAAATCAAAAGACATTTTATTTTCAGATAGTTGACAGAGAATTAAATCGAACCTACACTGTGACTTATTAGTTAAAAATGTTTAGTTTACAGACAATAATTAGGAGATGACACAGCGGTAATAAGAAAGTCAGGGTAAAGATAATTTAATTAATTTATTCTGCTTCAAAGGAAGTCATGGCTGAGAGCTTTTATATCACACTCTAAAACAAAATATCAACAGAATAATACAAGGACTGAGACAAATGTATATTCTGTTGATTTGGGGTGGAGAGTTCTGTAGATGTCTACTAGGTCTGCTTGTTGCAGAGCTGAGTTCAGGTCCTGGATATCCTTGTTAACCTTCTTCTGTCTCATTGATCTGTCTAATATTGACAGGGGGGCATTAAAGTCTCCCATTATTATTCTGTGGGAATCTACGTCTCTTTGTAGGTCTCTAAGGACTTGCTTTATGAATCTGGGTGCTCCTGTATTGGGTGCATATATATTTAGTATAGTTAGCTCTTCTTGTTGAATTGATCCCTTTACCATTATGTAATGGCCTTCTTTGTCTCTTTTGATCTTTGTTGGTTTAAAGTCTGTTTTATCAGAGACTAGGACTGCAACCCCTGCTTTTTTTTTTTTTTTTTTTTTTGGTTTCCATTTGCTTGGTAGATCTTCCTCCATCCCTTTATTTTGAGCCTACGTATGTCTTTGCATGTGAGGTGGGTCTCCTGAATAACAGCACACTGATGGGTCTTGACTCTTTATCCAATTTGCCAGTCTGTGTCTTTTAATTGGGGCATTTAGCCCATTCACATTTAAGATTAATATTGTTATGTGTGAATTTGATCCTGTCATTATGATGTTCACTGGTTATTTTGCCCGTTAATTGATGCAGTTTCTTTATAGCATCGATGGTCTTTACAATTTGGCATGTTTTTGCAGTGGCTGGTACCAGTTGTTTCTTTCCATGTTTACTGCTTCCTTCAGGAGCTCTTGTAAGGCCAGTCTAGTGGTGCAAAATGTCTCAGCATTTGCTTGTCTGTAAAGGATTTTATTTCTCCTTCACTTATGAAGCTTAGTTTGGCTGGACATGAAATTCTGGGTTGAAAATTATTTTCTTTAAGAATGTTGAATATTGGCCCCACTCTCTTCTGGCTTCTAGAGTTTCTGCTGAGAGATCTGCTGTTAGTCTGATGGGCTTCCCTTTGTGGGTAACTTGACCTTTCTCTCTGGCTACCCTTAACACTTTTCCTTTATTTCAACCTTGGTTAATCTAACAATTATGTGTCTTGGGGTTGCTCTTCTCGAGGAGTACCATTCCTTCTAAAACTATTCCAATCAATAGAAAAAGAGAGAACCCTCCCTAACTCATTTTATGAGGCCAGCATCATCCTGATACCAAAGCCTGGCACACACATAACAAAAAAAGAGAATTTTAGACCAATTTCCCTGATGAACATCAATGAAAAAATCCTCAATAAAATACTAGCAAACCTAATCCAGCAGCACATCAAAAAGCTTATCCACCATGATCAAGTGGGCTTCGTCCCTGGGATGCAAGGCTGGTTCAACATATGCAAATCAATAAGCATAATCCATTACATAAAGAGAATCAAAGACAAAAAACACAAGATTATCTCAATAGATGCAGAAAAGCCCTTCGACAAAATTCAACAGCCCTTCATGATAAAAACTCTCAATAAATTAGGTATTGATGGAACATATCTCAAAATAATAATAGCTATTTCTCACAAAATCACAGCCAATATCATACTGAATAGGCAAAAACTGGAAGCATTCTCTCTGAAAACCGGCACAAGACAAGGATGCCCTCTCTCATCACTCCTATTCAACATAGTGTTGGAAGTTCTGGTCAGGGCAATCAGTCAAGAGAAAGAAATAAAGGATATTCAATTAGGAAATAAGGAAGTCAAATTATCCCTGTTTGCAGGTGACATGATTGTATATTTAGAAAACTCCATCATCTCAGCCCGAAATCTCCTTAAGCTGATAAGCAACTTCAGCAAAGTCTCTGGATACAAAATCAATGTGCAGAAATCACAAGCATTCCTATACACCATTAACAGACAAACAGACAGACAAATCATGACTGAACTCCTATTCACAATTGCTACAAAGAGAAAAAAATACCTAGTAATCCAACTTACAAGGGATGTGAAGGATCTCTTCAAGGAGAACTACAAACCACTGCTCAACGAAATAAAAGAGGACACAAAAAAATGGGAGACTATTCCATGCTCATGGATAAGAAGAATCAATATTGTGAAAATGGCCATAATGCCCAAAGTAATTTATAGATTCAATGCCATCCCCATCAAGCTACGAATGATTTTCTTCACAGAATTGGAAAAAACTACTTTAAACTTCATATGGAACCAAAAAAGAGCCCTCATTGCCAAGACAATCTTAAACCAAAAGAACAAAGCTGGAGGCCTCATGCTACCTGACTTCAAACTATACTACAAGGCTACAGTAACCAAAACAGAATGGTACTGGTACCAAAACAGAGATATAGACCAATGGAACAGAACAGAGACCTCAGAAATAATGCCACACATCTACAACCATCTGACCTTTGACAAACCTGACAAAGACAAGAAATGGGGAAAGGATTCCCTATTTAATAAATGGTGCTGGGAAAACTAGCTAGCCATATGTAGAAAGCTGAAACTGGATCCCTTCCTTACACTTTACACAAAAATTAATTCAAGATGCACTAAAGGCCTAAATGTTAGACCTAAAACCATAAAAACTCTCGAAGAAAACCTAGGCAATACCATTCAGGATATAGGCATGGGCAAGGACTTCCTGTCTAAAACACCAAAAGTCATGGCAACAAAAGCCAAAATAGACAAATGGGATCTAATTAAACTAAAGAGCTTCTGCATGGCAAAAGAAACTACCATCAGAGTGAACAGGCAACCTACAGAATGGGAGAAAATTTTTGCAATCTACCCATCTGACAAAGGGCTAATATCCAGAATCTACAAAGAACTCAAGCAAATTTACAAGGAAAAAAGCAAACAACCCCATCAAAAAGTTGACAAAAGATATGAACAGACACTTCTCAAAAGAAGAAGACATTTATGCAGCCAACAGACACATGAAAAAATGCTCATCCTCACTGATCATCAGAGAAATGCAAATCAGAATCACAATGAGATACCATCTCACACCAGTTAGAATGGCAATCATTAAAAAGTCAGGAAGTAACAGATGCTGGAGAGGATGTGGAGAAATTGGAATGCTTTTACACTATTGGTGGGAGTGTAAATTCATTCAACCACTGTGGAAGACAGTATGGCGATTCCTCAGGATCTAGAACTAGAAGTACCATTTTACCCAACCATCCCATTACTGGGTATATACCCAAAGGATTATAAATCATGCTACTATAAAGACGCATGCACATGAATGTTTATTGTGACACTATTCACAATAGCAAAGACTTGGAACCAACCCAAATGTCCATCAATGATAGACTGAATTAAGAAAATGTGGCACATATACATGATGGAATACTATGCAGCCATAAAAAAGGATGAGTTTATGTCCTTTGCAGGGACATGGATGAAACTGGAAACCATCATTCTCAGTAAAGTATCACAAGGACAGAAAACCAAACACCGCATGTTCTCACTCATAGGTGGGAACTGAACAATGAGATCACTTGGACACAGGTAGGGGAACATCACACACCAGGGCCTGTCAGGGAGCCTGGGGGAGGGATAGCATTAGGAGAAATACCTAAGGTAAATGATGACTTGATGGGTGCAGCAAACCTACATGGCACATGTATACCTATGTATCAAACCTGCACTTTGTGCACATGTGCCCTAGAACTTAAAGTATAATAAAAATAATGATAATAATACAAGGATTGGAGGCAGAGCAAGATGGTAGAATAGAAGGCTCCACTGATCATACACCCTCAAGGACACCAATTTAACAACAATCTACACAGAAAAAAACACCTGCATAAGAACCAAAAATCAGGTGAGCCCTCATAATACCTAGTTTTAACTCCATATTGCTGAAAGAGGTACTGAAAAGATAGAGAAAACAGTCCTAACTTGCCAATGCCACCCCTTCCCCACCCCCAGCAGTGGCAGCTTGGTACAGAGAGCATCTCTGGGTGCACAGGGAGGGAGAGCACAGCAATTGTAAGGCACTGAACTCAGTGCTGTTGCTACAGGAGACAGAAAGAAATTATTTAGGCACATAGTAAGGGCAATAGAGTCCTCAGCAGAATTTTTCCTTTTAACAAAAAAAAACCCCAAATCATTTCTTTTCTAACAAAGAGCATCCTGAAAAATTGAGCTGTGGACATAAACAATCTGGAAGCTTGCACAGGTGACTGTCAGCAGCTGTGCCAACAGAAAAGGGCTACCTGAGGGCCAGGCATGTTCAACATGGAGACTGTATCTTCCCTTTTCTTTGTCACCACATGTACGGTAAAAAAGCAGGCAAGATGGTGCCAGCAAGGTATAGAACCCATCTGCCTAATAAAATATTTGAGTGGGGTAGCCAGCCTCTTCCCATGCTATGCAAATGGCACACCTAATCAGACCAATCTTGTGTGTCATGTGTAAATGAGACACTGCCTCCTCAGACTCATCTATAAAACTTTCTCCACTTCACCACAGACCAGAAGACCTGCTCGGGACCCCTCTCTCTGCAGAAGAGAGCTTTTATCTTTCTTTCACCTATTAAAGCTCGGCTCTTAACCTCACTCCTTGTGTGTCTGCATCCTTGATTTCTTTGGTGAGGGACAATGAACCTTGGGTATTACCCCAGATGAAAAACACCACTTCACTGTCCTGTTCCTACAGAAAGGAAAACAAGACCAAACTCAGCTGATGCCTGCCCACAGAAAGAATGTTTAAAACAGCCCTAGCCAGAGGAGAATCACCTATCCCAGCATTCAGAACTTGAGTTCTCACAAACATCACCACCCAGGACTAAATTGTTTGAGGTTTCTTAGTAAACTTGAAAGGCAGTCTCAGTCATAAGGATTCCAACTCATAGGTGAACCCTAGTGCTAAACTGGGCCCAGAGACAGTGGACTGGGGGGACATGTGACCTACTGAAACACCAACTATGGTGGCTACAGGAGTGTCGGCATCACCCCTTTCATAGCCCCAGGCTGCACAGCTCACAGCTTCAAAAGAGACACTTTCCATCTGCCTGACGAGAAGAGACAGAAGAGTGGTAAAGACTTTGTCTTGCATCTTGGATACCAGCTCAGCCTCAGCAGGATAGAGTACCAGTCAGAGTTGTGAGGCCCCCATTTCTGGCCCTGGCTCCCAGACATTTCTAGACACACCCTGGGACAGAAAGGAACCTGCCACCTTGAAGGGAAGGATCCAGTCCTGGCAACATTCATCACCTGCTAACTGAAGAGCCCCTGGAAAGTGAATAACCAGCAGTGATACCCAGATACTATGTTGAGGGTCTTGGGTAAGCCCCAAAGAATTGATGGCTGTAGGTAAGACTCAGCATATTACCAGCTGTGGTGGCTACAGGGAGAAACTCCTTCTGCTTGAGAAAAGCAGAGAGAAAAGTAAAGAGGACTTTGTCTTTCCCAAGCTGTGGACCTTAGGTACCAGCTCAGCCACAGGTGTATAGAGAACCAAGCAGGCACTTAGGGCCCCCAATTCCAGGACTTGACTCTTGGATGGCATTTCTGGACCTGCCCTGGGCCAGAGAGGAGCCTACTGCTCTGAAGAGTGAGTCTCAGGCCAGGCAGCATTCACCACAAGCTGACTGAAGAGTCCTTGGGCCTTAAGGGAACATTGGTGGTAGCCTGGTAGTAATCTCCATGGCCTGTGGTGGTGATGGCTTTGGGGTAAGGCTCCTCTGTCTTTGGAAAGGAGAGAAGAGTGGGAAGAACTGTGTCTTGTGGTATGAATGCCAGCTCAGCTGCAGTAGAACGGAACACCAGGAAGACTTTTAATGTTTTTTATTCTAGTTCCTGGCTCTCAGACAGCACCTCTAAACCCAACCAGAACCAGGAGGAACTTGCCACCTGCATGAAAGGATACAGGCCTGGCTGGCTTTGCCATCTGCTCATTACAAAGCCTCAGAACCTTGAATGAATACAGGCAATAGCCAGGGAGTGGTTACAGCAGGACTTGAGTAAGACCCAGTGCTGTGCTGGCTTCAGGCCTCACCTAGTGCAATCATAGTGGTAGTGGCCACAGAGGGTTTGTGTCACTCCACCCCCAGCTTTAGGTGGCTCAGAACACACAGAGAGATTCTGTTTGGAAGAAAATAAGGAAAGAGAACCAGAGTCTCTGCCTGGTAATCCAGAGAATTCTCCTGGATCTTATCTAAGATCATCAAGCGGGACTTCTATGAGTCTGCAAGAGTCATAGCATCCTGGGCTTTGTGTGTCCTCTAAAGTAGATACAACTTAGATCACAATACCCAAGTTCTTTCAAACATCTGGAAAGCCTTCCCGAGAAGGACAGGTACAACCAAGCCCAGACAGTGAAGATGACAATAAATACCTAACTCTTCAATACCCAGACACCAAAAAACATCTGCTAGCATCAACACCACCCAAGAAAACATGACCTTCCCAAATGAACTAAACAAGGCACCAGGGTCCAATGCTGGAGAATCAGAGTTATGTGACCTTCAGATAGAGAATTCAAAATAGTTGTTTTGAGGAAACTCAAAGAAATTCAAGATAACACAGAGAAGGAACTCAGAATTCTATCAAATTAATGTAACAAAGAGAATTAAATAATTATTAAAAATTAAGCAGAAATGCTGAAATTGAATAATGAAATTGGCATACTGAATAATGCATCATAGTCTGTTAATATCAGAATGGATCAAGCAGAAGAAAGAATTAGTGAGCTTGAAGACAGGCTATTTGAAAATACAGTCAGAGGAAACAAAAGAAAAAAGAATTTTAAAAAATGAAGCACACTACAGGATGTAGAAAATAGCCTCAATAGGGCAGATCTAAGAGTTATTGACCTTAAAGAGGAGGTTGAAAAGAGAGAGGGGTAGAAAGTTTATTCAAAGGGATAACAGAGATCTTCCCAAACCTACAGAAAGAGATATCCAAGTACAAGAAAGTTATAGGACACTAAGCAGATTTAACCCAAGAAGACTACCTTAAAACATTTAATAATCAAACTTCCAAAGATCAAGGATTAAATAAAAAGGAGATCCTAAAAGCAGCAAGAGAAAAGAAACATATAATATATAATGGAGTTCCAATACGTCTGGCAGAAGGTTTTTCAGTGGAAAACTTAGAGGCCAGGAGAGTGTGGCATGACATATTCAAAGTGCTGAAATTTGAATTTTAATGCTGGAATAGTATACCCAGTGAAAATATCCTTCAAACATGAAGGATAAAGGCTTTTCCAGACAAACGAAAGCTGAGGGATTTCATCAACACTAAACCTGTCCTACAAGAAATGCTAAAGGAAATACTTCAATGAGAAAGAAAAGGATGTTAATGAGCAGTAAGTAATCACCTGAAGATACAAAACTCACTGGTCATAGTAAGTACACAGAAAACACAGAATATTATAACACAGTAACTGTGGTGTGTTAACTACTCTTATCCTAAGGAAAAAAACTAGATGATGAACCAATCAAAAATAATCACTACAAGGACTTTTAAAGGCATAGCAAAATAAGATAAAAATAGAAACAAAAAGTTAAAAAGTGAGGGTACGAAGTTAAGGTACAGTTTTTATTAGTTTTCTTTTTACATGTTTGTTTGTTCATTTATACAAACAATGTTAAGTAGTTATTCAGGTGAAAATAATGAGTTATAAGATAATATTTGCAAACCTCATGGTAACCTCAAACCTAAGATCTTATAACAGATATACAAAAATAAAAAGTGAAGTAAATTATATTACTATATCACCAGAAAAAAATCAACTTCACTAAAGGAAGATAGGAAAGAAAGAACAAAGGAAGAGAAGACCATAAAACAACCAGAAAACAAATAACAAAATATCAGGAATAACCAGTAACAGACAAACAGAGAGCCAAATCATGAATGAACTTCCATTCACAATTGCTTCAAAGAGAATCAAATACCTAGGAATCCAACTTACAAGGGATGTAAAGGACCTCTTCAAGGAGAACTACAAACCACTGCTCAGTGAAATCAAAGAGGACACAAACAAATGGAAGAACATACCATGCTCATGGATAGGAAGAATCAATATCGTGAAAATGGCCATACTGCCCAAGGTTATTTATAGATTCAATGCCATCCCCATCAAGCTACCAATGAGTTTCTTCACAGATTGGAAAAAACTGCTTTAAAGTTCATATGGAACCAAAAAAGAGCCTGCATCTCCAAGACAATCCTAAGTCAAAAGAACAAAGCTGGAGGCATCACACTACCTGACTTCAAACTATACTACAAGGCTACAGTAACCAAAACAGCATGGTACTGGTACCAAAACAGAGATATAGACCAATGGAAAAGAACAGAGTCCTCAGAAATAATACCACACATCTACAGTCATCTGATCTTTGACAAACCTCAGAGAAACAAGAAATGGGGAAAGGATTCCCTATTTAATAAATGGTGCTGGGAAAATTGGCTAGCCATAAGTAGAAAGCTGAAACTGGATCCTTTCCTTACTCCTTATACGAAAATTAATTCAAGATGGATTAGAGACTTAAATGTTAGACCTAATACCATAAAAACCCTAGAGGAAAACCTAGGTAGTACCATTCAGGACATAGGCATGGGCAAAGACTTCATGTCTAAAACACCAAAAGCAACGGCAGCAAAAGCCAAAATTGACAAATGGGATCTCATTAAACTGAAGAGCTTCTGCACAGCAAAAGAAACTACCATCAGAGTGAACAGGCAACCTACAGAGTGGGAGAAAATTTTTGCAATCTACTCACCTGACAAAAGGCTAATATCCAGAACCTACAAAGAACACAAACAAATTTACAAGAAAAAAACAAACAACCCCATCAAAAAGTGGGCAAAGGATATGAACAGACATTTCTCAAAAGAAAACATTCATACAGCCAACAGACACATGAAAAAATGCTCATCATCACTGGCCATCAGAGAAATGCAAATCAAAACCTCAATGAGATACCATCTCACACCACTTAGAATGGCAATCATTAAAAAGTCAGGAAATAACAGGTGCTGGAGAGGATGTGGAGAAATAGGAACACTTTTACACTGTTGGTGGGATTGTAAACTAGTTCAACCATTATGGAAAACAGTATGGCGATTCCTCAAGGATCTAGAACTAGATGTACCATATGACCCAGCCATCCCATTACTGGGTATATACCCAAAGGATTATAAATCATGCTGCTATAAAGACACATACACACGTATGTTTACTGCGGCACTATTCACAATAGCAAAGACTTGGAATCAACCCAAATGTCCATTAGTGACAGACTGGATTAAGAAAATGTGGCACATATACACCATGGAATACTATGCAGCCATAAAAAAGGATGAGTTTGTGTCCTTTGTAGGGACATGGATGCAGCTGGAAACCATCATTCTTAGCAAACTATCACAAGAACAGAAAACCAAACACCGCATGTTCTCACTCATAGGTGGGAACTGAACAATGGGATCACTTGGACTCGAGAAGGGGAACATCACACACCGGGGCCTATCATGGGGAGGGGGAGGGGGGAGGGATTGCATTGGGAGTTATACCTGATGTAAATAACGAGTTGATGGGTGCTGACGAGTTGATGGGTGCAGCACACCAACATGGCACAAGTATACATATGTAACAAACCTGCACGTTATGCACATGTACCCTAGAACTTCAAGTATAATAATAAAAAATAAATTAAAAAATATATATATCAGGAATAAGTCCTTATTTATCAAAAATAACATCGAATGTAAATTGGCTAAACTCACCATTCAAAAGACACAGAGTGGCTGAACGGATCAAAAAAAAAAAAAAAAAAACAAGACTCGGAGATCTGTTGCCTACATAAAAAACACACTTCACTTATAAAAACACACTTGGACTGAACATAAGGGGATGGAAAAAGATATTCCATGCCAGTGGAAACCAAAAAAGAGCAAGAGTAGCTAAGAGTAGCTAAACTTATTTCAGACAAAATGAATTTCAAGACAAAAACTGTAAGAAGAGACAAAGAAACTCACTATGTAATAATAAAGGGGTCAATTCCGCAAACAAATATAACAATTATAAATATATATGCACCCAACACTGGAGCACCCAGATATATAAAGCAAATATTATTAGAACTAAAGAGAGAGATCCCCCAATACAATAAGAGATGGATAGTTCAACACCCCACTTTCAGCACTGGACAGATCTTCCAGACAGAAAATCAACAAAGCAACATCAGACGTAATCTGTACTACAGATCAAGTGGATCTGATAGATATTTACAGAACATTTCATCCAATGGCTACAGACTCACACATTCTTTTCCTGAGCATATGTATCATTCTCAAGGATAGGCCATATGTTAGGTCACAATACAAGTCTTAAAACATTTTAAAACATTCAGATAATATAAAGTATCTTCTCCAACAACAATGGAACAAAACTGGAAACTAACATCATGCAGAATTTTGGAAACTAAATAAATGTATAGAAATTAAATAATGTGTTCCTGAATGACCAGGGGGTCAATGAAGAAATTAAGAAGAAAACTGAAAAATGTCTTGAAACAAATGATAATGGAAACACTACCCACCAAAACCTATGGGGTACAGCAGAAGCAGTACTAATAGCTATAAGTGCCTACATTTAAAAAGCAGAAAAACTTCAAATAAACAGTCTAACGATGAATCTTAATGAACTAGAAAAGCAAGAGCAAACGAAACCCAAAATTAGTAGAAAAGAAATAAGAAATATCAGAGCAGAAGTAAACGAAATTGAAATTAAAAAATACAAAAGATCAATGAAACAAAAAAGTTGTTTTGAAAAGTTAAGCAAAATTGACAAATCTTTAGCCAGACTAAGAAAAAAAGGAAGATACAAATAAATAAAATCAGAAATGAAAAAGAAGACATTACAAATCATACAGCAAAAATTCAAAGAATCATCAGTAGCTACTATAAACAACTATATGACAATAAATTGAAAAATCTAGAAGAAATGGACAAATCCCTAGACACGTACAACTTACCAAGATTGGACCATGAAGAAATCCAAAACCTAAACAGACCAACAACTAGAAACGAGATCAAAGCCATAATAAAAAGTCTTCTAGTAAAGAAGAGTCCAGGACCTGATGGCTTCACTGCTGAATTCTACCAAACATTTAAAGAAGAACTAATACCAATCCTACTCAAACTATTATCAAAAACAGAGAAGGAGGGAATGTTTTCAAACTTCTTCTATGAGGCCAGTATTATCCTGATACCAAAACCAGACAAAGGCACATGAAAAAAGGAAACTACTGACCAGTATCTCTGATGACTATTGATGCAAAAATCCTCAACAAAATACTAGCAAACCAAATTCGACAGTATATTTATCAAATGCTGATCAATGAAAAGCATTTGATAAAATTCAACATCCATTCATGATAATAAAACCCTTAAAAAACTGGATATATAAGAAACATAATGAAAGCCATATATGACAGACCCACAGCTAGTGTTATACTGAATGGGGGACGGGAAACTAAAAGACTTTTCTCTACATTCTGGAACACAGTAAGGATGCCCACTTTCACCACTAGTATTCAGCATAGTACTGGAAGTCCTAGCTAGAGCAATCAGACAAAAGAAAGAAAGTGCATTCAGATTGAAATGGAAGATGTCAAATTAGTCTCAATTTCAGATTATATAATCTCTTACTTAGAAAAACCTAAAGACTTTATCAAAAACTATCAGAACTCTTAAACAAAATCAGTAAAGTTGCAGGATACAAAATCAACAACTTTTGAATACGAAATTAGTAGCATTTCTATATGCCAAGAGTGACCAATCTAAAACAAGAAATTTTAAAAGTAATCTCAGGCCAGGCATGGTGGCGCATGCCTGTAATCACAGCTACTTGGGAGGCTGAGGCAGGAAAATTACTCGAATCCAGGAGGCAGAGGTTGCAGTGAGCTGAGACCACGCTACTGCTCTCCAGCCTGGGCGACAGAGCAAGACTCTTGTCAAAAAAAAAAAAAAAAGTAATCTAATTTACAATAGCCACATATAAAATTAAATACTTAGGAATTAACCAAAGAAGTGAAAGATCTCTATAATGAAAACCATAAAACACTGATGAAAAAAATTAAAGAGGACACCAAAAACTGGAAAAATTTTCCATGTTTATGGATTTGAAGAATCAATATTGTTAAAATGTCCATATTACCCAAAGGAATCTACAGGATCATTGCAATCTCTATCAACATACTAAAGACATTCTTCACATAAGTAGAAGAAAATAATCCTAAACCTTATGTGGAACCACAAAAGACCCAGAATAGCCAAAGCTATCCTGAGCAAAAATAACAAAACTGGAGGAATCACATTACCTGACTTCAAATTACATTACAGAGCTATAGTAACCAAAAGAGCATGGAACTGGCATAAAAACACACACATAGACCAATGGAACAGAATACGGGCCCCAGAAAGAAATCCATACATCTACAGTGAACTTATTTTTGACAAAGGAGCCAAGAATGTACACTGGGGAAAGGACAATCTCCCCAAAAAATGGTGCTGGGAAAACTATATATCCATATCCAAAAGAATGAAACTAGACTACTATCTCTCGCCATATACAAAATGGATTAAAGACATAAGTCTAAAACTCAGACTATGAAACTACTACAAGAAAACATTGGGGAAAATCTCCAGGACATTGGTGTGGGCAAAACTTCTTGAGCAATACCCTACAAGCACAGGCAACCAAAGCAAAAATAAAATGAAATTACATCAAGGTCAAAAGCTTCTGCACAGCAAAGGAAACCATCAACAAAACAAAGAAACAACCCACAGTATGGGAGAAAATATTTGCAAATGACCCATTTGACAAAGGATAATATAACCAGAATACATAAGGAACTCAAACAATTCTATAGGAAAAAAAAAACTAAAATCTGATCGAAAACTGGGCAAAATATTTGAATAAACATTTCTCAAAAGAAGACAAACAAATGGCAAATAAGCCACATGAAAAGGTACTCAGCATCACTGATCATCAGATAAATGCAAATCAAAACTACAATGAGGTATCATCTCACCCCAGTTAATACGGCTTGTATAAAAAAGACAGGTAATAACAAATATTAGCAAGAGTGTGGAGAAAAAAGAACCCTTGTACACTGTTGGGAGGAATGTAAATTAGTGCAACCCCTATGGAGAACAGTTTGGAGGTTCCTCAAAACACTAAAAATAGAGCTACCATATGATCCAGCAATTCCACTGCTGAGTAAATACCGCCCCCCCCCCACCAAGAAATCAGTATATGAAAGAGATATTTGCACTCCCACGTTTGTTGCAGCACTGTTCATAACAGCCGGGATTTGGAAGCAACCTAAGTGTCTATCATTAGGTGAATGGATAAAGAAAATGTGATACATATACACAATGGAGCATTATACAGTCCTAAAAAAGAATGAGATCCAGTCATTTGCAACAACATGAATAGAACTGGAGATCATTATATTAAGTGAAATAAGTCAGGCACAGAAAGACAAACATCATATTGTCTCGCTTATTTGTACGATCTAACAATCAAAACGATTGAACCCAAAGACATAGAGAATAGAAGGATGGAGAGCGCCAGGAGAGTAGTAGAAGGAAAGAGAATATCAGCATCTAGGAAGGGGTGGTGTGGATGGCTAATGGGTACAAAAACATAGAAAGAATGAGTAAGACCTACAATTTGATAGCACAACAGGGTGACTATGGTAAATAATAACTTAATTATACATTTTTAATAACTAAAAGAATATAATTGGATTGCTTGTAACACAACAGATAAAAGCTTGAGGGCACAGATACTCCATTCTGCATGATGTGGTTATTACACATTGTGTATGTTTACCAAAACATCTCAAGCACCCCATAAATATGTATGACGACAATGTACCTACAAAAATTAAAAATAAATGAAAAACAGAAGAAAAAATAATGTTCTGGATCATCAGGCAGAGACTCTTGTTCTCTTCCCCTACTTTCCTCCAAACAAATGGAATTTCCTTCTATGTTCTGAGCTGCCAACCTGGGAGTGGGGTGACACAAGCACCCCTGGGGCCACTACCACAGGGACTGTGCTGAATCAGACCTGAAACCAGCACAGCATCGGATCTCACCCAAGGCTCCCCTGTAATCACTACCTGGCTACTGCCTATGTTCACTCAAGGCCCTGGGGCTCTACAATCAGCCGGTGGCAAAGCCAACAAGGCTTGTGTCCTTCCTTGGAGAGTGGTGAGATCTTCCAGTCCAGAGGTGCCACCCGGGAGCCAGGGATTGGAGTCAAGAACCTTAGAAGTCTACCTGCTGTATTGTACTGTGGCTGAGCTGGCACTCAAACCATGCGGTCCTTTCCACTCTTCCCTCCGTTTCCAAAGGCAGAGGAGCTTCACCCTGAGGCCACGCCTACCACAGGCCGAGGGGAGTACTGCCAAGCTCCCACCGATGCTCCCTTAAGGCCCAGGGGCTCTTTATTCAGTTTGTGGTGAATGCTGCCTGGCCTTGGAGTCACCCTTCAGGGCAATGGGCTCCCTTCTAGCCCAGAAAGCCCTTCTGGTCCAGAAAAGACATTCAAGAGCCAAGGGCTGTTATCCGGGCCTCCAAGAGCCTGCTTGGTGCTCCCATTGTGGCAGAGCTGGTACCTAAGGTGCAAGACAAAGTCCCCTTTACTTTTCCCTCTGCCCTTCTCAAGCAGAAGTCTCTCCCCGTAGCCACCATAGATGGGAATGTGCTTACGTCACCTGAAGCCAGCGTGTCTCAAAATCTCACCCCAGACTCTCGATGTTGTACCTGGTACCACTGCTGGTTGTTTGGAGGCCAAGGGCTCTTGAGTCAGCAGGTGATGGGTCTTGCCAGGACTGGGTCCTTCCCTTCAAGGCAGTATGTTCCCTTCTGGCCCAGCATGTATCTAGCAACTGTCATCCAGAAGCTAGAGCCTGGAAATAGGGCCTAATGACTCTTACTAGCGGCCTATCCTACTGTGGCTGAGCTGGTATCCAAGATATAAAACAAATCCTCTTTATTCTTTCCTCTCCTTCCCTCAAGCGGAAGGAAAGGTTCTCTTCTGGAGCCTCGAGCTGTGCACCTGGGTTTAGGGAAGGGGTGGCATAAGCTCTCCCTTTGCTGCCCTAGCTGGTGTCTCAGTAGGTCACATCCCCCTCTGCCAAGTTTGATGGCTCTGAACCCAGTTCAGCATTAGGAACTGCCTAAGAGTTGCAATCCTTGTGGTTTACACTGCCTTACAAGTTTATTGAGAGCACCAGGGCTCTGTAGCCCGCAGTGGCGAGGCTTGCCAGAACTCAAGTTCCAGCCACTGCAATGGGCAATTCCCCTCTGGCTAGGGCTGGTTTAAACGCTCCCCCTGCGAGCAGGTTTGAGCCAGTTTGACTTTCTGCTGTGACAGGGCACCATTGAGTTCAATGCAACGTCTCACAGTTGCCGTACTCTCCCTCTCCCAGGCTCAGAAATTCTCCCTCTGAGCCAGGTGGTCACTGCTGGGAAATGCGGGAGGGGTAGTGTCAGTGGTTCAAGACTCTCTCCAGCCCTCCTCAGGGCCTCTTGAGCTATATGAAGTTAAAACCAGGTACTGTGATTTTTCACTTGATCTGGGGTTCTCACGAAGGTGCTTTTCTTGTAGATAGTTGCTAAATTGGTGTCCTTGCAGCAGGAACAATTGGTGGCGCCTTCTGTTCTGCCATCTTGCTCTACCACTTTCTCTCATATTTTAACAAATACTTTTTGAGTATCTGTCTAATGCCAGGTCCTGGTCTGGGTTCTGGGGATGTATCATAAAATGAGCCATGGTGTTTACCATTCCCAGTCAACATGTTAGTGGTGAAGACAAAAAAGTAAACCAGAAACTATGATACATATGAGCATAATGAGCACTTTGAAAAGGAAAATACAGAGTAGTATGGGTGAGTGTGGCAGGGCTTGGAGCCACCTGCCACAACATGGGGCTGTCTGGAAAGCTTCCTGGAAAGCTTCCTGGAAAAAGTAGCATCTAAGATGAGACCTGAAGGATGAACAGGAGGTACACAGGCAAATGAGAGAGAAGTAGTGAGGCAAAAATCCTTCAAGATAGAACAGTATCTGCAAAGGCCCCAGAGTAAGGGAAAATAAGGCGCTTTAGGAAGTTAAAGAATGATAATCACATACAGTAGGTCTAAAAAGTGCAGGCATTGATAAAGATTTTATAGGCAAAATCTTATTAAAGAAAGTACAGTCACATTGAATATGTGTTTTAAAACAGCAAATTAAAATTATGTATTTAAAAACAAATATTACTTTGTTAAACATTTGTATAATAGCAGAATCCTTAATGGCATAAAAGTAGAAACATCACAAATATCCACTGACTGAGAACAGACAAATCAAACTGTGGTATATTCACACAACGATGAATTATGACTACCTGAAACAACATAGACACAGCTTGAAATGATAATGTTCAGCCAAAAACATTATCCCAATAAACTATAGGGATAAACTATAGATGTCCCAATAAACTATAGGGTATGTAGAGTTCGATAACAGATAAAGCCAATTGGCATACTTAGGCATACGCATATATATGATAAGACTATTAAAAAATTGATAAATATAAGTTTGGGAATAGTGATTACCTTTGTGGCATGGAGCAATGTAGAGGGCAGGAAGGTAGAGAGATGGGCAGAGGGAAGAGAATTAATAGGGAGCTGAAAATGTCTTAATGTTGTAGTTTTGTATTTGGAAGTGGGCTCATAAATGTTCCTTACACAGTTATTATTTATAACTAATAGATGTTATAAAGGGCACTTTTTCTTTTCCAAATTAATATAGATTATGAAAGATAATAAAAGAAAAAAAAGCCAATCCTAATTCTAGCCATATTCAGTTGTTCAGAAAGTATTTCCAAGGCATGAGGACATTTTGCCTGTTATAGCAGATGCTTCTACTAATCACATGACCCTATATCTTCATAACATTTTTATTTAATTTGACATTGTTAGTAATTTGAATAGGATCTAAATTCTTAATCACAGAAAAGTAGAAACATTTCATATATTCATTGACAAAGAATGAACAAATAAAATTGTATTGTATTCATAGAATTCAGTAAGTTGAATTAAATTTAATGGCATATTTGCTATCTTGTCTTTATAAGCACCCACAAAATGAGCCCCCTTTCACTTGTGACCTCAAGGCTTGGCTTGTACATAAATTTTCGCACTGCACCATCCACACATCAAACCACACATCCACTAGGGAATGGAAAATTGATAGCCTTCACTTAAAGGAGTCTGAAAAGACCCCATATGCATAATAGATTGATAAAATTTAGTATCTATTTGTTTGAATATTTTTTAGCATATATTGAGCCCCAAGCACTCTTTCTAGGTAATAGAGATACAATAACGGACAAGAAAGATAAGGCCCTGTTCCTAGGGAGCTCATATTTTGGTTGAGAAACACACATGCTTCCAAACAGCTTGTGTATGAAAGTCTGTAGCTCACAGAGAAGTATTGGCTAGAGATTTAAGTGTGAGAATTGTCATAGATTTTTAAAGTCATTGCCAAAGAGAATAAAAGAGAGCAGGGATAAGGAAAAGGAAATATGAAAGGAGAACAGAGAGAGATGGAAAGAGGAGGACCCAGGACTGAGATGTTAGGACCTCAGTTGAAGGATAATTCAAAAGACGAGCCAGGAGGATCTCCAAACCCATATATCCAAATGCCTTGGATACTAATGATCCCTGCTTGGCTCTCTCATATGCATTTCAAAATTAACATGTCCAAAATTGAAACTGAGACCGAATGACAAGTACTTTAGGAGGATCACCAGAAGAAACCATTGTCATAGAAGCAAAGGGAGTAGAGCGCTTCCAAAAGAAGAGGGGAGTCAATCTTATGAAATGCAGGAGAAAAGTTTCAGAGGATAACAGATCAAATCGCTAATCGTGCTATCACCCGTATGGTTAGCAAAACCATGATGGATGAGAAGCACAGTGAGGATAGAGCCTAGAGTCTGACTTAAGGAGTAAGCCATTCCAGACCATGAAGAATCATATAAATCAAATGGAAAGGGAGGGTTGATTCTTCAGGTCAGTGGAGAACCACTGAAGCATTTGCTAGCAGGGGAACTGTCTATTCAGATCTTCACTATCTGCACTTTAAAAGTATCACTGTGACTACACAGACAAAGAATCTTCACTCCTATATTGGTCTTTTAAAATTTTTTATTTCCATAGGATTTTGGGAAAGAGGTGGTATTTGGTTACATGAGTAGGTTCTTTAGTGGTTATTCGTGAGATTTTCTTCCTAACATACAGACTGTAGAATTATCTTGGAATCAGTCAGGACAGAACCATGTTTCCTTTTGAGTTAACATATAGAGATGCTTAAAGCCAAAGCAAGATGCACAGTTGCAGCAACAAAGAAGGAAATATGAGAAGGGCTGGGGTAAGGGGAAACAACACCAAAACATGACTTCAGGTGACATGGTGCCTTTAAATTAATCTCAAACTCAAAAAATCAGACTTTGAAAATTCAAAAATGACACAGGGCACTCATTTGTGTTAATTATTTTATTTAGCAAACAAAGGATTATCGCCTTAGAAGTCTCAAAATATAAAATTTGGGGGACCTCAGGTGCATGCGTATTCCTAACGAGTATTCTTATATTTACGTTCATTTTTATTGTCAGAAATTTTTCCCCAGAATTGGAAGTAATTTATTCTTCAGGTATCAGTAGCTGAGTGTTCTCTCTCTGGGTCTCAGGCATTTGGGTTGAGAAGCACAGGTTCTTTCAAAATTCTACTAAGCCAGCTGCTAACAGGCTAATAAGTCACCTCAGAGTGTACGCACCAGAGTGATGGACACTAGAACAGCTGCTCTCTACCTGGCTTGGGTAAGCTCTGAAGTTCACTTATCCAACTGGCGAGAAAAGCAACAAAATTGGATCACAATCAGGATTTGCAACAGAAGAATTTATGGAATGCTTCCCAATTTACTTTAAGATAGACTTTTTTAAAATCTACCTTCCTGGGAATAGAATACCAGACAATACAACACCAAATGATGGTTTTCTCAATTCAGTTCTGAAGTATGAATCATTCTTTCCTCTCTCTTGGCCCCAAAAGATATAGTGAATGAGAAAATTAATAAATGAATTTAAAGTAAAAACAAATCTAATTTTAAATGAAAACTGAAACTCATTGACTACCTACCACTGGACAGATTATTGAACTTTGAACATGATATGTTTCCTTACCTATGACATGGGGATAAAAAGACCTCAAAGCTCAAAGGACTTCTATGATAGGAAAAGTAAATAGTATCTTAAAATCCTAGGGATGATTTCACTTCCAGTTTGGATGCAGAAAATCACAAGGTACTGTTACTTGCATCTGAATGACGTAACAAGCCACATAGGCTACAAAATCATGGATTTTTTTAGAAACACATCAGAGACCTAAGGAACCAAAATAACTCAAATGACTCAAACTCCAAAAAATGAAAAACCTTCAGAAGAGAGAAAAGACTGTTCCTATCCCTGCAGAAGAGGAGGAGATAGGGAGAAAAACAATGAATTTCTAATTGGTGCATGTGTAGTAGTATGAAAGGCTGGAATCCTTAGGAGTTCCAGCCACAAAGCATGTCTCCAACCACCTGCCAACTCTTCCTCACAAGCCATCAGTGTCATATGGCAAAAGTGGAGTGGGAGAGACAGAGTAAGATGGCTGAAAGAATGTCACCCATAGGTACTTGGGATTTTCATTCAACGAAGGGGCCAGGCAAGAGAGTTAAAAATGTTCCAAGTCACCCAGGCTTTCAAATGCCAAAGTCTGGAGGAGAAGCCAGCTGAGAGTGCCCACACCAAGGCATTATTAGCCTTCACGGAGGGTCGAGTTTCCACCTTCCAAATATCTGAAAGCAGAAAAGCAGCAGTAGAAAGTGACCTCTGGTAGTTCAGAAAGGAAGGTGAGATTGAACGCAGTAACCCAAAAAACAGAGAGCAAGGTTGTAAAGCAAGAAGAGATCTCTCAACTTGCCTGTGAATCAAAGGTAGATCTCTGAGATATTGCCAAAGTTTAAGTCCCAGGCCTGGTAAACCAAAGTACCTCATTCCATCCTTACTTACAATGTTTGAAAAAAGTAGTGAAATCAATCAGATAAAAGCCCAGACTCAGGTGAAAAACTTTAGATTGACTCGTTCCACACAACAGTGGCCTGACCTAAGAAAACATATGCTCCTTTCACAAGGTAAATATCATTTACCTCACTCTGTAATATTATTTTATACAAAGTGACTAACACAGAAATTATGAAGAGCTGAAAATTAAATGTTACAATATTAATTTACATATTCAAATTGCTCAATACATGTTGGTAGAATAAACTCAAAGGGACCTACACTTAAATGCACTATAGTCAAATTGATAGTGATTGATAGTGATAAATACACCATAGTCAAAAACAGAAAACAGGAAAGAAAAATAATTTATCACATTTAAGGGATCTTCAATAACATTTATAGTTGGATTCTCACCAGAAACCATGTATGCCAGAAGACAGCAGAATGACATCTTTAAAGTATTAAAATAAAAAGATTGTCATTGAGGTGACAGATAATACAAGTAGCTTGATTTGGTCATTACACATGGCATATAAGTATCAAAATATCACATTTATCCCAAAAATATGTACAATTATTATATATCAATAAATAAAATAAAATAAAATTTAAAAAGACTGTCAACCAAGGATGCTAAATCCATCTAAACTATCTCCTTCAAAAATGAAGAAACTGCATGATCCAAGATAAACACAAACACATAATTTGTTGTTAGTACACCTACACTACAAGAAATACTGTAGGCAGTCCTTTAAGCTGACATGAAGAGACACTAGACAGTAACTTGAATTCACACAAAAGCAACAATAAAGATAAAAATGCAGGTACTCTGAAATATTATATAAATGTACTTTTGTATGTAACTCTTCTCTAATGTATATTAAAAGATACCTGCATAAAGCAATAATTATACAACACTGTTGATGCTCTTATTATGTATACAAATGTCGTTTGTATGGCAATAAAACTACAAATGACAAGAGAGAAAACTGTGGTAAATTAGAACAAAGTGTTGGTGTGCTACTGAAATTAAGTTACTGTTAATTCAAACTAAATTATTTTAATTATGATACTGTCATTTCAGGGCAACTACTAAGAGAATAACTGAAAATGTATAGGAAGAGAAACAAAAGATAATAATTTAAAATGTCCACTAGAAAATATCTATTTGTACAATAGAGGGAACAAATAGAGAAATAGAAATAAAACATGTAGGAAACACAGTAAAATAACAGACATAAAACCTACTTTATCAGTAAATACATTAAATACAAATAGATCTAATCAGATAAATATAAAGAGATTTAATCAGAAGTCAAAGATTGGTAAAATTGATTTTTTAAATAATCTAATTATATGTTGACTACAAAACATACATTTTAGATTCAAAGACATACCAGCTTGAAGTAAAAGACAAAAAATATATACAACATGCAAGCAGTAAAAAAAAATTGCTGGAATAGTTTTAATAATACTGGACAAAATAGTATTTAAAATAATAATAGTAGAGAAAAAGAAAGATATTTTAATGATGAGGTAATTCCATCAGAAAAATAATAATTATTATTAAAAAGTATTCACCTAATAACAGAGACCCAAAAACCAATAGAATTAAAGAGAAACAGAGATAATTCAACCATACTAGTTGAAGACTTCAATACCCCACTTTCAACAATAAATAAAACTAGGTAGAAGATCAATATATAAATAGAAAATGTTAAAAATTGGATCTAAGAGGCATCTATAGAGCACTGCGCAAAACAAAACATACGTTCTCATCAAGCACACTTGAAACATTCTCCAGGATAGACCATATTGAGAGCATAAAACAAACATCAATAAATTGCACATGATTGAACATACAAAGTATGTTCTCCAACTACGATGGGATGAAATAAAAATTCAAAAAAAATTGAGGAGGAAATAACAAGGAAAATGTTTAAAACTATGAAAAACTGAAAATGAAAACCCAAAATACTAAAACTTATTGGATTCAACGAATGCAGGTACTTAAAGGAAATGTTACAGCTGCGAACGCTTACTCGAAGATCTTAAAAAAATAACCTAACCTTACACCTTAACAAATCAGAAAAAGAGGAACAAACCATATCCAAAGTAAGGAGACTGAAAGAAATAATAAGATTAGATCAAGAATAGAAAGAATAGAAAAACAATAGACAAAACTGAAAGTTGAAGCTTTGAAAAGATCAACAATTTGACAAAACTTTAGCAAGACTGATGAAGGAAAACAGAAGACTCAGACTATAAAATCAGAAATGAAAGATGAAACGTTACTACAGACATTACAGAAATAGGAAGGATCATAAGGCAATCCTTTTTTTTTATTTTGAGATGGAGTCTCCCTTTGTTGCCCAGGCTGGAGTGCAGTGGTGTGATCTCGGCTCACTGAAAGCTCCGCCTCCTGGGTTCACGCCATTCTCCTGCCTCAGCCTCCCGAGTAGCTAGGACTACAGGCGCCCGCCACCACACCCGCCTAATTTTTTGTGTTTTTAGTAGAGACGGAGTTTCACCATGTTAGCCAGGATGGTCTCGATCTCCTGACCTCGTGATCCACCCACCTCGGCCTCCCAAAGTGCTGGGATTACAGGCGTGAGCCACCGCGCCCGGCGGGGAATCCTATTTTTTAAAAAAACTGTATGCAACAAATTAGATAATCTAGATGAAATGGACAAATAGTTAGAAAGTCACATATTACTGAAACTGTCTCAAGAAGAAATAGAAAATCTGAAATCTATAACAAGTAAATTGCCGACCTAGTAGGACTTATCCCAGGAATACAAGGTTGATTTAAGATTTCAAAATCAATTAATGTAATAAATGCCATCAATAGAATAAAAGACAAAACCACATGATTATTACAATAGACAGAGGCAACATTTGACAAAATTCCGTACTGTTTCATGACTTTTTAAAAAAGTAAATACACTAGGAATAGAAGGAAATGCCCTCAACTTGATAAAGGACATCTACAAAAAAACACATAACTAACATAATACTAATGGCGAAAGCCTGGATACTTCCCTTCTAAGATCAGAAAAAATACAAGCATATCTGCTCTCAACACTTCTATTCAATAAAAGTGTTTTTGTGTGTATATATATGCACACACATATATACATATATATTTTTGGACATATACATATATGTGTATATATGTGTATATACATATGTGTGTGTATATATGTGTGTGTGTGTAGATACATATATATAATTTGGGTATTGTTATGTAATATATGCAGTCAGACCAAATGCAAATAGAGTTTTACATACTCCCAAGGAATCCACTAACAATCCATTAGAATTAAGAAAAAAAAAAAGCAGCAAATGTTATGATCTGAATGTCCCCCCAGCTTCATGTACTGAAATGTGAAATTGTCAATGTGATAGTATTAAGAGGTGAGACCCTTTGAAGGTGATTAAGTCCTGTAGGAGGAGCTTATAAGCACTGGAGGGAACTAGTGGTCATCCCTTTCTGTTCTTCCACCATGTAAGAAAACGGTGTTTGTTCTCTTTTGCCTTTCTGTCCCTTTCGCCATGTGAGGACACAGCATTCAAGAAGCCATTTTGGAAGCAGAGATTAGGTCCTCACCAGATGCTACAACTGCATCCTTGATCTTGATCTTGGAATTCCCAGCCTTAAGAACTGTAAGAAATAAATTAATGTTTGTATAAATTACCCAGTCTCAGATTTTTTGTAGCAGCACAGACTAAGATAGCAAGACTGCAGGAAGGAAGATCAATGTACAGTGACTAATCGTATTTCTAAATGGTAACATTTAATGAAATGAAGAAACAGTTTTATTTGTAATAGCATCAAAAAAAAATAACACCCTTATGAATAAAGTTAACAAAAAGAAGTGTATAACTTACACTCTGAGAACTACAAAGCATTGTTGAAGGTAATTAAAGAAGACCTAAACAAATGGAAAGACATCCCATGTTCAAGGATTAGAAGACTTAATATTGTCAAAATAGCATTACTTCCCAAATAAATCTACGGGTTCAACACAATCTCTATCAAAATCCCAGTAGCTGACTTTGTTGCAGAAGTTGACAAGCTTATCCAAATAAATAAAATTTATTTGGAAATTCAAGGAGTCCATAATAACAAAACAATCTTGAAAAAGAACAAAGTTGGAAGATTCATCCTTACTGATTTCAGTATTTTCTACAAAGCCACAGTAATTGAGACAATATAGTACTTGAATGAGGATAGACATGTGAATCAGTGGAATAGAACTGAAAGTCTAGAAATAAATCCTCATATTTATGATGAATTTATTTTTGACAAGAATGCCAAGACAATTTGATGGTAAAAAGACAGCTGTTTCAACCAATGGCACTGGGACAATTGGATGCAAAATAATGAAGTTGAATCCTTACCTAACAACATATATTTTTTAAAAATTCAAAATGGATCAAAGTCCTGAATGTAAGGGCTAAAGCTATGTAACTGTTTGGAAAAAAAATAGGGGCATAAATACTCATGGCCCTGGATTAGGCAGTGGTTTCTTATATATAACACCAAAAGCACAAGCAACCAAAGAAATTGGATTTCATCGAAATGGAAAACTTCTGTGCTTCAGAGACACTATTAGGAAAGTGAAAAGACAACCCAAAGCATACCAAAAAAGTTTTGCAAATAATATATCAGATATGGACTTTTAACTAGAAAATATAAGTAACCGTTATAAATTAATAATGAAAAGACAAACCAGCTAAAAGTTGGCAAAGGATCTGAGTAGACACTTCCCAGTATATATATACAAAAGACCAATATGCACATGAAAAAAATCTCAATATCCTTAACCATCAGGGAAATGCAATCACAATAAGATATCACTGTATACAGACTAGGGTAGCTATAATAAAAAGATAATAGTAAGTGTTGTCAATGATATGGAGAAATTAGAATCTTTACACCCTCTTGCAGGAAATTTAAAATGGTAAACCACTTTGGAAAAGGGTCTGGCATTTCCTCAGAAGTCTAAATATAGGGTTATCACATGATCCAGCAATTCCACTCCTAGGTATACATGCAAGAGAAATGGAACATATGTCCACACAATAATATATACACAAATGTTCATAGCAGCATTATTCATAATGATCAAAAATGAAAAATATCCAAAAGTATACTAATTAATGAATGAATAAATAGAATGTGGTACATACATAAAATTGAATATTATTTGGCAATAAAAAAGAATGAAGTACTGAAGCATGTTATAACATGCACGAACCTTGAGAATATTACACTGAGTGAAAGAAGCCATCAGAAAGGATCACATAATGTCTGATTCCTCCTATATTAAATAGTCAGAACAGGTAAATCTGGAGATAAAAAGCAGATTAGTGGTTTCCTGGAGCTGGAGGGCAATAGAGACAGAGAATTGGGGCTTGGGGACTGTTGCCTCTTAGGGTAATGAAAATGTTCTAAAATTGATTGTGGTGATGGTTATACAACTTTTTGTTACACTTTGAATTTTTATTATACTTTTATCATATTTTGAATATGAACTTTCTACTTTAAATGGGTGAATTGTATGGTTTGTGAATTATATTTCAATAAATGTTTCAAAAGGTAAATTGTATTTCTAATTCTAACAATGAAAAATTGGAATATGGAATTTTAAAAAACAGTACCACCTAAAAGAAGATGGACAGTATCAAGTGACGGTGAAGATATGAAGTAGTTAAAACCCTCATATATTGTCAGTAAGGGTATATATTGGTGAAATCACCTTCAAAAACTATTTGACAGAATCTACCAGAACTTAGTAAATGCTTAGTCTATGAGCCAACAATTCTACTCCTGTGTATATGCCCCCAAGAAAATGAGTGCTACATCTACCAAAGGCCATGTACAAGATTGTTCACATCAGCTTTATTAATAGCAAAAACTGAAAATAAACCATATGTCTATCAAGAGTAGAATGAATAAGTAATCTGTGTCTTACTCAGATCTTGAATACTACTCAGCAAATTTTTAAAAATAAACTACATATAGATGTTTGCATAAATCTACTATATGTAAGATTGAGTAAACAAAACCAGATACAAAAGGAGACAAGTACAGATTCTATGTACAGAATATTCAAAATTAGTTTAAGCTTAGTCTGTGGTGATAGAAGTCAGAATGGGGGCACCTGGGAGTGGGGTTAAGTATAAGACTGTCAAGAAGCACAATGGAGCCTTCTGGAGTGCCACAAATATTTTATAACTTGATATGAGTGGTGTTTAAATATGTAAAAATTCATCAAAATTAAATCTGTGCATTTGTACTTCGAGTTTAGAATGTTTAAAGGAAAGGCTGTAAGAGTTAGCACTTAAATAATTGTTCACCTTCGTGAAAGAAGTTTTTACAATGGTAGAGGCAAAAGCCAGGTGGTAGTGACTTGGGGAGTGGATGGAGAGGTAAAGAAGTGGAGTCTGTGTGTAAAGCCTAATTTTTCAAGATATTGAACAATGAAAGGAAAGAAAAAGATGGGCTTGAGGAGTAGGATCTAGGAAATAAATCTCTGCTATTGGTTTAAAGAAGGAGACACTGGCACATGTTTATAAGCTAGGAGAAAGGATGCTACAGAGATGATGAAAGCACTAGAATTGATTGTTTAGCACTATGGACAGAAGCTGAGGTCTTTGAGTCAGTCTTGGGTTCAAGTCCTAACTCATTTGCTCCCAATAAGACTTTGCACATGTTCCTTAAGCTCTTCAGCATCAGCTTCTTGTCCCTAAAATGGAAGGAGATGATTTTAACATTTTTAATGCTGCTGTGAGAATTTCCTGAATCTGAGTTCAATAAATATCTATTATACCAATTGACGGAGATTAGAGAAAATAGAATTTTAAAAACAGGTAGAGGAATTGAACTTCTGAAATATCAGAAAAGAAGAAAATTCTACATTTCGAATTGTTGGCATGTGGCAGAAAAACTAAGTTAACAGCAGATTCTTTACTTTTTCACAGTGAAAACTGTCTTACTAAAATAGAGCCAACATAAGGCTTGTGACTTACATAATAGGTTATCAACCCCTTTATAAGCCTGAAGGAAACTGAGGTTTTGACTTTCAAGTAACATAATACTAGAGTAGAAAGTCTGGCTTTGCTGGTTCTTATTTTCAATACAGCCCTTTCCCGATATGGAAAGTGAAAGGATTACAATTTGTATTGTCTTAAAAACAAGAAATATGAGAGTGTTCATGTCAGTCTGGAATAAAACTGTTCTATACAATGGCTACTTTAAAATATTGGAATTAGCAATATTTAGTGGTCTAATGTTTTCAAGCATAAAGAAACTGCATTGCTTACCTTTACATGTGGAAACAAGAAATTTTCCATTAAAAAGGAGAGACTAATGAGATAAGCGTGTATTAAAGAGTTGACTGTTTTTAAAACTTGGATGTTTCCATATGTTGCAATCAAAACAGTTTCTATGTTTTTAAGCGAATATATTCACTTTTACTTATTTGAGGGAAAATCCACATTCTTTTACTGGGTGCAAGAAGAAAACAAACCTGGAGATGTCTTCTTTCAACAAGGCTTTTCTCTCCCAGTTATTTCCAGACCCTAAAAGAGAGGGGGAGTGTGACAAGCTGAGAAATGCAGGTGCAAGTAATTGACTAGGCCAGTGTTCTATTGTCATAGAAGCAAAGCACATCAAATTAATGAGGCCCACAGAGACCTGGAAGGCTGGGACCAATCAGAAGCCTTCCTTGGCATGCTTCAGCATGTGCTTTGGGCGACCTGGCAGCCCTTTTGTTTGTATCCCAGACAACGTAAAATTTCCAGGAAAGAGAAATCATCTTTATATTCTTACTGTGTGCCAAGTTAGGTTTTCAAAGAGCAAATATTTAAAGCCCAAAAGTCACTATTTGAGCTCTGTGCCAGTTGTGGGGAAAAAATAATTTAAATAACTTGTTTAGCCTTATTTGCTGATGTTTGTTAGTATGAAGCATGTTGTTAAAAATGTAAGGAAAAGCCAAGGGTGGTGGTGCAGGCCTGTAGTCCCACCTGCTCAGGAGGCTGAGGCAGGAGGATCACTTAAGCCCAGGAGTTTGAGGCCAGCCAAGGGAATATAGTGAGACTTACGGAAGCACCTAGGAGTCACAAAAATCCTCCTAATTCTGCCGTTGGCCACTTTTCCCTTTAGGCAGGTCAGGTAACTTATCTGGGCCCCTGTTTTCTCTTTTGTAACAATAAATATTAAATAGATGGTCTTTTCCTTCCAGATCCAAAATTCTACCAACTATGAAAATTAATTTTTGAAATATTATCTAAAGTTTGAAAAGTAAATGTTTTAAAGATGAGCAACAAGTTTTTTACATCTCCACTTGTAGCCTGAAAAGCCTAAGGATCTAAAATGAATGATATCACATTTAAAAACCAGAGTTTTTAAAAATTAAGATTTCCATAATGTAAGAATTATTTGCATATGGACAAGAATAATACAATAACACACAGAAGCGGAAATAATTTTTACAATGATGGAATGTAGGTGTGGGGGGGTTCCTTTTAAATAAACTTATTGAAAACACTCTTACATCTTTGACTACTGGAAATAAAATGGTGGTTTTGGGACCCAGATCCCAGTCTTCACTGGGCATCTTCCTCTATTGGCTCCAGCACACCCTTGGTAGAGGCTAATGCTCCAGCATACTGAAACACTGCTGCTGCTTCGGGTGCAGATCCTGGCTCACCTTGAGCTGTCAGCTTTGAGTAGCCAAGGCAGCACCCCCAGGATAACCAGAGAGACCAGCCACCACTTCCCCAAGGCAAGAAAAATAATAATTATATGAAAGAAGAAATTGTTTGGATGTCTTTTTCAAAATGGAAAGATAAAATACCCAAGTGAATAAGGACATTAAAAACAGAGTTTATCTTATTGGGATTTAAAGTGGCAGTAGAATGGCCCAGTGGACAGATTTTGTGTTCCCTGGAGCAAATTAAAACATAAACTAGTCATGATCTTGGTGACATGAGTACTGTGATCTGAACACATGCCTAAATTGGTCCCAAGTAAGAACATCTAGTTTGGGATTTTGAAGAGCCAGTTCTTAGTAGAGGTGAAATGAGCTAATTAGCTGAAAAATTATTCAATAAACAAAAATTGCTTTAAAATATATAGCAGGGTTTTTTATAATTATATAATTTAATTATGAGAGGCAGGATTTCTGAGATGATGTTATGAATAGTTCAGTAAAACCTCTCCACTAGAGCGATATCAAGTATGCTGGTTAAAATTAGCAAAAACAATTATTTAAAATCTCTAAAGACTAATCAAAGAGCTTACAACAAATTGAAAATCCCTTACTCAAAAAAATCTCTGGAAACTCAGTAAGAACTGTGGGAGGCTGCAACATTCAAACTAGAGACTGTATCCATCCACCAACACCTTTCCCTTGCAGAAGAGTTTCAGTGGACCCCGTGGGTTTGGTACCCAACTGGAAGTTCCTATCCTCCTCAGCTCTGTGGGATGGAATTACTATTCTGGATGGTTGCAGCAGCCCATGAATATCAGGAGATCCCACTTTCCACATATCATTATACAGAGGACCTTTATCAAGCAGTTGGCAACAGCTGGGGGGCAACTTTTGTCACATCAACTCCTGCATTTTGGGTAGGACCCAGGCAGGACAGCTGTAGAAGAATGCAGTCCCCCTTTCCTAACAGATCTGAGTTGCTCCAGTGGGTGTGGCACCTAAGTGTCAGCTCCCACCTCCACCAGCTTTCTAAGGCAAAGACCATGTGGCAGATGATGAATGTCAGCAGTTTCCACCCTCTCTGGCACTGGGTTACAGAAGATCCATGCTAGCTTGTGGCCACAACCAAAGGTGATACCAACCCTTACTTCCCTCCATCCTCCTACACACACAGCCCCATCGCTCCACGGAGGACACAGGTGGGACAGCGAGTGAAAATCTAGTTCACTTCTCAGCTCTTACTCTGTTGCATAGAGGTTCTATTCAGGAGAGGATCCCAGCCAGCCTCAAAGACTGGCGACAACCTGCCTCTTTCAAGGGGCTGAATTTTAATTGCATTAAACTATGGAACAATTAAGGCCATACATAAGATGTTGTCAAAAAAAAAAAAAATAGAGTAATCAGTTAGCAATTAGTGGAGGCTACAGAGGAATGTGATATGAATAGAGAAAGACCAGAAGCTGAAAGGGAAAAGAATTAGTCAAAAAGAGCCTAGTTAAAACCACAGTCACCTCTGGTGATCAGGATTAAAGACTGTGGGTCCATGGCAGTGTGGGTCCCTCTCAGAAGGGACATCATAGACTGCACCTTACAGGGGAATAGATCTCATTAAAGCAATCCAGCCAAGTCATTAAACAAACAAGGAAGCAAACCATAAGCTCCAAGCAGTGAGAGATCAGTATCCAGAGTTGCTACAATGTATTAATTTAAATGTCTAGTTATCAAAAAAACAGTAAGGAAACAGGAATCTGTGATCCGTATACAGTGAGGGGAATGCAGGCAATAGGAAGGAACTTATTTAGGGGGCCTAGATGTTGGACTTATCAGACAAAGACTTCAAGACAACTACTATTAGTATGTTCAAAGAGCTAAAGAAACCCATGTTTAAAGAGTTAAAGGAATGTATGATGACAGTGTCTCATCAAATACAGAGTATCGGCAAAGAGATAGAAATTACAAAAACGACAGAGATAAAAATTATAAAAACAAAAATTTTGTAGTTGAAAAGTGAAATTACCAAACATAAAAAACTTAACAGTGATTTGAGTTGTGAGAAGAAAAAACAGCAAAGATAGATCAATAGAGACTATGCAATCTCCAAAACAGAAAGAAAAAAATAGAAACGTGAACAGGACCTCAGAAAAAGGTGGGACATCATTAACACACTAACATATGCATAGTGGGAGTTCCAGGAAAAAAAGGAGAAAGAAAAAAGACCAGAAAATATATTTGAAGAAATCGTGTCTGAAAATTTTCTAAATTTGATGAAAATCATTAATCCACACATCCAAGAAGCTCAACAAACTTCATATAGAATAAATACAAAGAGATGTTACCCTCACATCATAGTCAAAATGTTGAAATACAAAAACAAAATCTTGAAAGCAGCAAGGGAAAAAAAGATACATCATGTTAAGGGGACCTGAACAAGGTTAACAGCTGGCCTCTCATCAGAAACCCTGAAAGCCAGAGGGCAATGAAATGACATATTTAAAGCCACAACTAGAGTGACACCACTTCATACACATTAGAATGGCTATATTCAAAAAGGAGGAAATAACACATTTTGGAAAGGATGTGAAGAATTTGAAAGCAATACATTGTTAGTGGGAATGTAAAATGGTGCAGTTATTACAGAAACTACTTCGGCAGTTCCTCAAAAAGTTAAACGTTGAGTTACTATATGACCCAGCAATTCCACTCCTAGGTACATACGCAAGAGAACTGAAAACATATCTACACGAAACTTCTGTGTATGTGTTTATAGCAGCATTAATCAAAATACCTAAAAAGTGGAAACAACTCAAATCTCCAAAAACTGATGAATAGGTAAATAAAATATGATATATTCACAGACTATTTAGTCATAAAAAGAAATTAAATACTGATACATAATACAACATGAGTGAACCTTAAAACATTATGCCAAGTGAAAGTAGACAGACAAAAATCCACACATTATATGATTCTATTTATATGAAATGCCCAGAATAAGCAAATGCATAGAAACAGAAAATGGATGCCAAAGGTCAGGGGGTGGGAGGAATGAATAATGATTGCTAATGGATGTAGGGTTTCTTTGTGAGGTAATTAAAATGTTCTGAAGTTAGATAGTGATGATGGTTACACAACTTTGTGAATTTAGTAAAAACCACATAACATGCTTTAAAGGAGAGAATTTTATAGCTTCTGATATTATACCTCAATTTTTTCAAATGAAGGCAAAATAAATACACTTCCGTATACACAAAAACTGAGATAGTCTGTTGCTCACAGACCCACCTTAGAAGAAATACTAAAGGAAAGTCTTCAGGCTGAAGAAAACAGACAACAAGCAGTAATTTAAATCCACACATATAAAACAAAAAGAATGCCAAGAAAGGTATTTCTGTAGATAATTATAAAAGACAATATAATTGCGCATTTCTTCCCTTTTCTTCTCTTAACTAACTTAAAAAGCAATTCCACAAAACAATATGTATGTAATTGCATTGTGGGGTCTATAACACATAGAAATGAAACATATTTGACAATAGCAGCACAAAATAGGAAAGAAGAAAATTGTATTGGGATAAGAAAATGACACAGTATGATAACTCAAAGCCATAAGAAGAAAGGAAGAGACCCAGAAATGGTAAATAAGAAGGTTAATGTAGCAAGCTTTATAAATATATATTTGTCTTACTTTCCTCTCTCAGCTTCTTTAATTTAGTTGTTATTCTCCTTAACAACATGAGAACAAAAAGGTATTCCAATATATTCCTGGAATTGTCATGACCATGGTACCTGCTACACCTGAGAAAACTTATCATTTGCATAAGGTCTTATAAAATATATTCACAGAAAAGTGTACAACATAGATATTATGTCTTGTCCCACATTATTTACCCAATTCTCAATTAGTAAGGGTAATCAAATGAAAATACCAGGTAATTACCAATACGAATAGCCTTAGAATGATAGTGATTTGGTAAGCATTAAAGCAAAACCCAACCAGTTTGGGGTAAAAATATGCCCTATTTCTCAAAAATAATTCTTCTGGTATTTTCCCACACATGTATATCATTTAAGGATATAAGAAGCTCTCCAATGGAGCAAATGAGCTTTCTCAATGGAAAATGGAGAATGCCATGACTATCACCAAGCAGATATTCTTCCAAGATCTGGTTTTTGTAACAGCGCACTACATATTCCGTTATCAAAATCTGCCACATTGTGTCTTGAATAATTTTAACTTTGTTAGCTTTCTCTTGACATTATAGCATATCAATGACAGTTTACGCTATTCATGGTTTAATAAATAACTAAAATATAAATTCTCCAGACTTCCAAAAGTGAGGAAAAAAAACACTGCTTAAATTAAAATTGCTCACCTCTCAAACCAAATCTCATTACCGATGAGGATTACAGAAATATACATTTGTTAATCCAGCATTTCACAGTACAATATGTTGAGAAATTTGTATGCACATTTCACTAATTAGGATTTATCGCTATGATTTAAAATGAGTCCTCATACAAGTTGCATGACCAGCCAAGATTAACAGGAAATGGTATGTGGAAAGCAGCATAATTGTCTTCTATTAATTATTTGCAAGCTAGAGATTCACAGTGATCCATACACTAAAACAAGAGTGAGAAAACTTGAAAATGTTGGTTTTTGATGTGTCTCAAACTGTTTATTCTGAGGCCTGTTTATTTTGGGGCCTAGCATCCAAAAGAGAGAATAGCTTTGGTGATTAATTCCTTCAGATGCATGTGAGACATCTGTTAAATTATCATCAAGGAGATTTAGAAGATTCCTAACATAGAGTATTAAAGTTGCGTGCAGCCATATTGCAAAAATCTATCACCAATATTAACCACGGGGACCTGCTCTTTGATAGGCTCATCAGACTTCAATCTCACCTTTTCAGAAGCGAATCATGGCAGAACCTACACGTGCTGACAGTAACAGCACAAAGGAGGTGGACACGAACAAAGCTTCACTGGAGTAATAACATGACACCAGATGGCTGATTGTCTCTTCCAGGGTGTTACCCTCTAAGTCCATCCTAGGACAAGCAATGTGCTCCTTGCTTCTTTGCACTGGTACTGATTGGCATAAGTCACCTTGAATCTTCTAAATCGAAGATTTAGAAAACCATTTAACGTCCCCTGAATGGAAATAATCAGGTTTAATCATTTCCCCTTTCTCATACAGTTTTTTAATCTCTAATACTTTAAAATGTCCCAAAGAGAAAGAGTAAGAATAACTGCACATGTACTAACACTTTTTCTCAAGCCCCTTAAGTGCTTTATTTATACTGCATATATTACATATATTATCTTTGTTAATATTCAAAACAATCATCAGGGATAAGTACTCCTACTTTCTTTCTTTCTTTCTTTTTTTTTTTTTTTCTATGAAGGAAGGCCAAGTGACTTGTCAAAAGCCATGTAGCTAGTAAGTGGTGGAACCAAGATTCTCAAACTCAGGCCACCTGGCTCCACTGTCTTCACTCTGCCTTTTCTGCTATTCTCTCCCCAGAATACATTATCATTATGCATTTAACTGATACACAGCATGTCTAAAGAAAACAAATACAAACACAAAGATACATAAAATAAAAGATATGAAATAGTAAAAGTAGAAGAGGAAACACATGAGTATGAGAAATAAATTTTAGAAATGCATACTACAAAGAATTACAGCAATAAATATATATATAATTATATATTTATATAAAATGAATGCTATTTAATGTTAAAAGAGTTCGAAGAACAAATGTTCAAATTAATATCACTGTGTTTCTTAAACTGAATTGCTATGTTCACTTTTTATATCCCTCTATTCAACAAATATTTAGTAATGTGCAATATACAGTGCTGGGAAATGGGGACCCATCACACTTCATCCTCATAAAGCTTACCACCAGCGTGGAAGTCAATCAAACAGCTACACTAAGGTGGAGTGTGAATGATTGAGGAAGTACTGGAGACTCCTGGAAAAAAGCAGGCTCCTAACATCCATTCCACATGGTCAGGGAAAGTTTCCCAGAGGAAGCAAAGCACAAGCAAGATCTGAGGATGAAGCTGGGTTGGTCAAGTGTGGATGAGTAGTTCAGAAAAAAAAGGATGCAGCCTTTGCAAAGGGTCAGACGCAAAAGAGTAACTAGCATACATCCACCAAGGAACTAGAAAAAGTTCATCATGGTCACTTGACACACATGTACTTTTCTAGCCTCATCTTGACTATTTTCCATCTTCAAGGGAGCACAATGTGAGGAAAGAGCCCCAGACTTGGAGCCAGACAGGTTCAAATTAACATTTTTGTTCCGCCACTTGCAGTCTGATCTTAAACAAGTTGCCCATCCTCCCTAAGCTTCAGGCTTATTTTCGGCAATATAATAACAACATCTAAATTGAGCCATCCTCATTAAGATGTCTACGATTTGGCCAGGCATAATGGCTCATGCCTGTAATCCCAACACTTTGGGGGGCCAAGACAGGCAGATCACTTGACGTCAGGAGTTTGAGACCAGCCTGGCCAACATGGCAAAACCCCATCTCTACTAAAAATACAAAAATTAGCCCAGCATCATGGTGTGCACCTGTAATCTCAGCCATTTGGGAGGCTGACGCAGGAGAACTGCTTGAACCCAGGAGGTAGAGGTTACAGTGAGCCGAGATTGTGCCACTATACTCCAGCCTGGGCAATACAGCAAGACTCCATCTCAAAAAAATGAAATAAAATAAAATCTCGATTATTTCACTTACAAAAATGGCTTGTACAGAGAGACTCAATAAATGATGGTTTGTCTTCCTGGTAAATATATATATAAAACCTCTGCCCCAAACATTTTGTAAAAATTTGAAGTGTTTCTTGTGTTCATGATTTTATGGATTCATGGAATCTACTTTTTATTTAACCTAATATTGTTTTTACCAACTGTGTAATTTGA